>NW_026998704.1:3140000-3398601 GCF_035044405.1 Drosophila montana | reverse complement strand
TATCTATATCTATATCTATATCTATATCTATATCTATATCTATATCTATATCTATATCTATATCTATATCTATATCTATATCTATATCTATATCTATATCTATATCTATATCTATATCTATATCTATATCTATATCTATATCTATATCTATATCTATATCTATATCTATATCTATATCTATATCTATATCTATATCTATATCTATACCTATATCTATATCTATATCTATATCTATATCTATATCTATATCTATATCTATATCTATATCTATATCTATATCTATATCTATATCTATATCTATATCTATATCTATATCTATATCTATATCTATATCTATATCTATATCTATATCTATATCTATATCTATATCTATATCTATATCTATATCTATATCTATATCTATATCTATATCTATATCTATATCTATATCTATATCTATATCTATATCTATATCTATATCTATATCTATATCTATATCTATATCTATATCTATATCTATATCTATATCTATATCTATATCTATATCTATATCTATATATATATCTATATCTATATCTATATCTATATCTATATCTATATCTATATCTATATCTATATCTATATATATATCTATATCTATATCTATATCTATATCTATATCTATATCTATATCTATATCTATATCTATATCTATATCTATATCTATATCTATATCTATATCTATATCTATATCTATATCTATATCTATATCTATATCTATATCTATATCTATATCTATATCTATATCTATATCTATATCTATATCTATATCTATATCTATATCTATATCTATATCTATATCTATATCTATATCTATATCTATATCTATATCTATATCTATATCTATATCTATATCTATATCTATATCTATATCTATATCTATATCTATATCTATATCTATATCTATATCTATATCTATATCTATATCTATATCTATATCTATATCTATATCTATATCTATATCTATATCTATATCTATATCTATATCTATATCTATATCTATATCTATATCTATATCTATATCTATATCTATATCTATATCTATATCTATATCTATATCTATATCTATATCTATATATATATCTATATATATATCTATATCTATATCTATATCTATATCTATATCTATATCTATATCTATATCTATATCTATATCTATATCTATATCTATATCTATATCTATATCTATATCTATATCTATATCTATATCTATATCTATATCTATATCCATATCGTTATCTATATCTATATACAAAGTCTCATGCTTCGATCTCGATCATTATATATTACATATATTTATATGATGCGAAATGGGGGCGCATAGTCTTTTTTTTATTGTAAGCTTTAATGTAAATCAGACGCCATATAACGGTTATAATAGATGCGTAGCTTTTACTCAAAAAGTCAAATCTCAGTCAAATTTAAATGATCACAAACAAAGAGTACGTTCAGCAGACTGATTGATAAAGCTTTTACGCTGCAAAGCAAACATATTTAAATGATTTGTAAAATAAAAGCCAATAAATTAAAATATTTCGGGTGTATGACAATAGATCGTCTAGCATTGTGCACAGATTAACGATCAATAAACTCTTTGTAATCACGCTTAAAGCTTTCTGCTGAATGCATCCAAGGTATAGTCTGGCAGATATATGAATAATGTGTTTTTTTTTGTTTGTAATCATTGATAGATTAGCTGTAGTTTGTTTATTTTATAATTTCTTGTTGTTGCGCAATATTGACAACGTCATTTTTTTCGGATCGTTTCTATGTTCTCCGATCAGTTCAAATTTGTTTAGCGTCGAGATGAGACACTTATGGATCTTAGTGGTGCTGATGACAGCATCGACTCTTGCGGAGTATCGAACATTGTATGGCGGGAATTTTATGATTAGCAACGGCGGCTATATAAGTAACAGGAATACCGGTATCATATCCGGGAGCCAAAGGGGCAGACCTCTCGAAAATGTCGGAAATCAGGCCAGATATGGATTCATTAATGGAGACATCAGCGGGGGACCATTCGGACAGCGATCTAGCAATAGTGGAGGACCATTTATCCTATCTGGAAGCCAAGGCGGAGGGCCTTTCGCAATTTCTGGCAGTATGCCTGGAGATGGTTTGGTAAATCGAGAAAGCAGTGGAGGATCCTTTGGACAAGAAAACACGGGACTAATAAGAGGAAGTAACAGTGGAAGCCAAGGCGGAGGGCCTTTCGCAATTTCTGGCAGTATGCCTGGAGATGGTTTGGTAAATCGAGAAAGCAGCGGAGGATCCTTTGGACAAGGAAACACGGGACTAATAAGAGGAAGTAACAGTGGAGGACCATTTAAAGTCAACGTCGATCAGGAAGGTATTATATATGGAGGACTGAGCGAAGCACCCATTCGAAGTCAGCCTAGAGACGAATTAGTGAACGGTGGCAGCAGTGGAGGACCCTTTGGACAAGAGACAACTGGATTAATAAAGGGTAGTAATAGTGGTGGACCCTTTCAAGTAAATGTCGGCCAGGAAGGTATTATAGCTGGGACCCAACTTGGGGGACCTTCTGGAAACCATGTAAACGCTGGCAGCGGTGGAGGATCCTTCGGACAAGGAAACATTGGATTAATAAGGGGAAGCAACACTGGTGGACCATTTATAGTTAATGCCGATCAGGAAAGTAATATATCTGGAGGACAGAATGATGGACTTTTTGGAAATCAGGCTAGGGATAAATTAGTTTACGGTGGCAGCAGTGGTGGACCCTTTGGACAAGAGAAAACTGGATTAATAAGGGGTAGTAATAGTGGTGGACCCTTTCAAGTAAACGTCGGCCAGGAGGGTATCACGTCTGGAAGCAATAGCGGGGGACCTTTCGGAAATAATGGAAATATGGCTGGCGATGGGTTGGTAAATGGACACAACACTGGAGGACCGTATGGACAGGCAACAGATAGATTAATACGAAGTAGGAGTGGGGAAGGACCTTTCAGATCTAATGGGGGCATCATTACTGAGCGCCAAAACGGCGGGCCTTTTGGAAATCAAGCTGGAAATGGTTTGGTTAACGGTGGCGTCAATGGAGGACCGTTTGGTAAAGAAGAAGGCGGTTTAATTCAAAGTAGCAGCAGTGGAGGGCCTTTTAAAGCAACTGGCGAGCAGAATGGTATCATATCTGAAGGCCAAAGTGGAAATATTTTTGGAAATAGATCTGCTAATGGATTGATTAACGGTAGCGGCAGTGGAGGACCTTTTATGTGAGAAAAATGCGGAGGCATCATAACGATCAAAAAGCTTTTAAGTTGTACATTATCTTTTGATTAAAATACCAAACGACATTGAACTTTATGCAAGCAGCTGTTTTATTTCTCTGCTTTGTTCGGTAGGAAGCATTCCACAATTGTTTAAATTGATTTTCTGATTTATGTGTCTGTTTTCGCCGCATGTTGCCAGTCAAAGATAGCAGCAGTATAGACGTCGTCCCCAATTCAGAATCGTACTTAACATTTGCCCAGTCCAAAAATGCAGTCAAAGTTGTGCAATATGCAACAGTGCCCCACACTGTCCCCAACAAACCCAACCTGAACTGGCAACCTAACATTTTTGTGCTTGTGCAGCCAGGCGTTGATGGAGACATTCGCCAATGGCAACGGGAGTGAGCGAGAAAGTGTGTGCCCTCTCACTCTCTCTCTCGCTCTCTCTGTCGCTCTGTTATCTGTGCCGCACATTTCTAGCTGTGCTTTGTGGCAATTGTTGATGTTGTTGCTATATTTAGCAGCACAGACGCAATATATATAGAGTTTAATTGATTGGAAAATCAAATTGATTCGATTCGAACAACAAAAGCAACTTCAGCCCTCACAGCCCCCCAGCCACACAGTGCGAACGGTCCAGCCTCGAGTGGACCACAGCACTCGCCGGACCAAGCCCAGCAGGTTGGTCGGAACCTGTGGCACGGCTGGTCGCAGCTCATATATTTGCCACAGAATGCAACTGCGTCCTTTTTAATGGTTCTCCATGTCGATGCATTATTGTTGGGCTTTTAATCATGGTTTGGTCCCTGCCATGGGCTTGCTCTTGTTTTGGTTTAATGTACCCATGTGGCAAAAAAAATTCTCCTGGCGGAAAAGCAATATGAATTAGAAGTCAAAAGAAAATAAAATATATTTAATATCAGGCCAATGAATCTTATCAATGTTCACATAAAGACGATTAATGTGATCATTAAAGTTTATTATATATATGACCCATTGTTAAAATATTACTTCATATTACCCTCTAAATGTAGCGATTAACTGATTACGGCGCACATATTTATAATATTTGACAGTTAGATTACGTACTCTCTATTATTTCCTGAAAAAATTTGCCTAGTTGCAGAAATTTATTACAAGTTACAAGAAATCGATTATGAGTTATTATGATTTAAAGTCATTAAACAGAATTCTCAGATATCTTTTTATATAGTCAAGCTTAGTGTAGCGTAGTAGTGTATCTAGTATTCTATTCTGTGTATTCCGAATTGAATATCAGTGTATTCCGCAAATAAATGTATTCATTATGTTATGATATAATAATGATCGAATTGCATTCGATTGTATTTCATATTAGATATTCACAGCAAATTTCGAACTTGAATCATTTCCAGATGTTAATCTATAGATCTCTACTGTTCTCCAAATCCAAACTGAAATACAAAAGAAGTTTACTTATATTCAGTACCTATATGTTTCTCTCTTTGTTGTTATATAATATCTCCCACATATTACTTCAAAAACATTTAACAATCGCTCTCTCCCTCTCTCGCTCTCTCTCATGTTGTCTTTCCCACGTCCAAAGCCAGTCAACAGCTCAGCTATGCATTAACAACATCGCAATACCTGTTTAATTTTTATTGTTCAACTTGTTCCACAGCCGAGCAAAACAAAATAGCCGCAAAGCGTTAACTGCAGTTGGCTGGTGGCCGTTGAGGTGGCGGTTCGAGAGGAGAGGGGCACCTACAAAAGCTCACAACCTGCTCACCAAGTGAGGCTAATGTGACTGCTCAATGAATGCCAACAGCCGATATGTTTAATGGCAGCAATACAAAAACTTTTACGTACTACCCAAAGCCAGAGCCAAGCAATTCAATTGAAAATAATTAGCAGACACATAGCGAAACTTCTTAATTGCTCCAGCGTGAGGGGTGAGAGGCGTAAGGGGCGGTACATGGAAGAGAGGAGCAACGAGAGCGTAGCTCGATGTTAACTTGGCAGCCACTCAAATTTAAACATGAGTAGTCTAGTCGGAAAGGTTCGACTAGGAGATACCGTCTACCCAGCGACGAGCTGCCGTAACAAAGATTCGAACTTCCTTCTCTGTGCATTTTACACAGTGTGCGTGCATTCTTGAATATCTTCGGTGTTTATAGTCCGATCGTTATGAAATTTACAGGGCACGGGGCTGGCTATCATTGATACATGATTTCGGGAATCGAGTATTCTTCCTACTCAATAACCTCCTATACCCTTTTCAATACGCTTATATATGTACCTTGATTTAAAATCATTTTTTAAAAAATATTGAAGAAATTGGGCGAGATATCAAATAAAATTATAGGATTTTTCTGCTTGTGATATTAGATATGTATCTTATATTTTTCCTACAACAACGCGAACAGACAGACAAATTAGCAGACGGACGATCATCGATCAGTGCCCTTCTCTGATTAACTTTCAATAAGTACAGGGTAAACAAAATCGTAAACAAACAAGTTGACGAGTAGGCAGTGATAGCAGGCACAGTCAATCGCATTATGCATTTACTTAGGTTGTCTGTCTGCCCCAAGACATTGTCCGAGTCTCCTCGTGCCCCGTGGACGCACTGTATATGCTTTTGTATAAATTCACGTTATTATTTAAAATTCATTCATTTGAGCTTCTTGCCTTGACCATGCGGCATAGTCATCAATTTATTTTCCTGCTGTGGTTGCTCGTCGCCCTGCTCAGCGGTAAGTTGTCCTATATACTACCTATGTGCATAAAATTATATGTGAATGTCATATTGTAGGTGTCAATGGCCTGCCCTTTTCGTTTAATTGGGGCCCCTCCGCGAACCGGGGACCCAGCGGCGGACCAGCCTGGAACGGTGGAAGCGATCAGTCAACCGATAATATAATTCTACATTCAAACGGCAAATGGCGCTATTAGTTGACTTTGGACCTGATTAATGATATAATCCAGTTTTATATATTTTGTAATTGCTTAATTGATCGGGTTTCTATAAAAATGCTTTTTGTTTCCATAGTTTTCTTTTTTTTGTGGGTGCTGTGAATTAAAGATCGACGAACAATATTGCCATTAAATAATCAGCAGATGATTTACGATTATGTGATCGCCGGAAGTAATTTGTGAATATTGCTTGACTTGGTTGACTGTTTCTATCTGGGGTACTTAAATGTCGCCTACGGCTGGAATTAAAGTATTAAGGGGTATTAAGATTGTCGCATAATGTGTAATGTATCAATGAATTTTATTTAATAAACAAACCAGTAATATACCAAGTTTCATATTGTATAATAATTACCAATAGTAAAACTCACCAGTTGTTAAAAACGGAATTGTTTTTATTTTTAACTAAGGTTCAGTTTTATATCATGGTTTCAAGTCCAGAAACAAATTTCTCGGTGCGACTTACGCCTTGAACCAAGTTAAGCTTAAATTTCTGTTCGTGAACCTGGTATTTTGACACTTGCAATCTTGCTTCTTAATGTAAGAATTAAAGTTTGGTTTGTCTAATCTGAATCGATTTAAAATATATATAATGCAAAATCTTATTATGTTTAAGACAGTTTATTTTTGTGTTTGTGGCTTGGTTCACGCCTTGCAACAATGCTTAATGTGATTAATTTAATTGTTTTGATATGGTTCGCGTCAGGTTTGGGATGAGGTTTTATGTTAGATCTATGTATTGCTTAAATAAAAATTGAGTTGATGGTTTGACTTAAAGCCGGCCTAAATCTTCGAATTAAATAACTCAATTTAAGCAACTTTGTCTAATGCCGGTTAATATATGAGTAAAGAGTAGATTACTCTTTGACATGGAAAGGGCATTTAAAGTACGGCCTGTATAGAGCTCAGCCTTTTTCCAGTTTACTTTTAATACCATTGTGTTTGTTGCTAGTAAATACAGTACAATACAAACGCTCTCTCTTTGTCTAGCGAGCTGATAAGCCGTCAGATTATATTGTGTATTCCCCATCTGAGCGATACACTTCTGACCCAAGTATGTACGAGAAACGAGTATTGGCTTAAGTACAAATGCAAATATTTGCCATGAAAGGGATTTCCCAAGTGCTGACAGTTATATATATGTAGGCTAGATCAGTTAAGACGAAAAATATATATATATGTATATGCATTTAACAAACATATATAAATACATATAATCAACATTTACACAGTAAAATTAAAAACTATATTATCAAAAAAAAAACAAATAATTTTTTTTTTAACAATAAGCCTGAATACAAATTGTGTTTAATTTTATTATTTTTGTGTACTTATCGCATCGCTCTCAATTATTTACCAATTTCAATTTTTGTCAAATGGAATTCGTGCGACAGCTTAATTGATGTGCACTCGGGCTGTGTCTCTTTTTGAGTTACTCATCAACAGCTCGTCACCTAGTTCGTAGCACAGAGCAACACCCAAAGTTTTGCCGTTAGTAAGGTGTGAGTCGGAACCGGGAGTCAGTTTAGAGACGATCTCAGTTCGAGCGGCAACCGCAAATCGTGTGGAAGCGCAACGCCGTAATCGTCTCTGGCTTTTTCCCAGAGGCTGCACCGCTGACCTCTGTCTGATATCTACCCACGTAGTATATTTAATAAACAACATATAATACTCGATCGATCGCTTGTATAAATAGCGGGCATTTAGCACTGCATTGATATAGTCAACCCGTTGCACAAAATGGACATGTATCGCGCTTTGATGATGATCGGGCTTGTTGCACTCGCCGTCTGCTTGGCCAGCGGTAAGCACTCAAGTTTTTCTGCTAAGGCCTGCGGCTTATATCACAATATAATAATTTACAGCACAGCCAGCCGCGACGGATACCCCCAAAACATCCTTACCCGGCACAGCGGAGCTGCCAACCCCGCCGACGCAAGCTCAGCCGGTGTCCAGCTATCTGTATAATCAAGGAGGAAATGTTGTGCTGCAAAACGAAGCTGGTAGCATCTACACGCGCCCCGATGGACGTAAGGTATTGGTTGGAGCTGGCGGCCAGACGATTGTAACTGGAGGCGATGACAGCGATGAGGATGACGATGATGATACTCAATCGGGATTTAGCGGCAATTACGGCAACAACATTGTCATCAATGGACGAAGTGTTGGTGGCTCGAGCTTCATTTCGAGCAATGGCGGCGCATTGGTCATGAACCAGGCCGGAGAGGGCGGCTACCAGACGTACAACAATCACCAGATTCGTATTGTCAACGGCGGTCTGCAGCTGACCACCGGCGGTCAGGTGTATGATTTTCCGGCTAAAGATGCTAGCGTCAGTTCCCAGGAGAAGATCAACATCAATGGCCAAGAGGCTACAGTGAAGTACGAGAATGGCAACATTGTTGTGGAGCTGGCTGATGGCACAGTGCTGGCCAAGGCCGATGGTGGACTCTTCAGCGGCGATCGCAATTCGTATGTGAACAGAAAGCAGATCCAGGAGGATGCTGCCCGAGAGGCTGCCAAGGTTCAGGAACACATTGCACAACTGCAAAAGGATTTGCATGAGCAGCTCAACAGTCAAATGAGGAAGCTACAGGAAGATCTAGAGCACACCCTGGGCAATATTCATTTCTAGTTTATTAAATGAAATGTGAGCAGTTGCCCTACATACAGATTTGCATATACTCAAAATTAATTGTCAGTTGCTGCTTAAACACATTTACATACTATGCACGAGTATCTATAACTTATTGTCGAAATAAAGTACATATTATCGAGCTATTCAAATGTGCATTTAAACTGACATGTTTCAATTTCTGCTGATGACGATATTCGACTTTGATATCATAAGACGCAATTCAAGACAGTTCACTAACGAATTATACAGAAATACGGCACAATATTCAATTGCCATGCTCATGCTTATTTCTGTTCAGGGTTTTGTTACGAACACGATTATTCTGAGAAATAAATATGCAAATTAAACTAGCTTCATAAACGTAAAACTTTTTAAGGTTTGAATTGTGTCGTTTGAACATGGTATTTGAGGTAATTTTGATTGTGTTGTAATTAATTAAGTATATATGTGTTTACACATATGTATGTATGTACATATGTACATATGTAAGTATATGTAAAAGCACGCACCCTACAATTGCATACATTAGACAACGGCTGTGATATTTTCACAGCAATAATATGTCATTCAAATTTTATTCCAATAATAAAGTCTGCAGCTGTAAAGAATAATGTTTTTGAACGGAAATAAAACATTAAAACTTAAAGGGATAGTAGACGGTATCTTAAACGGGCTGAGAATCCCTAAATTCAGAAGGGCACAAAAATATCCCTTCTGTTTGCAAATGCATTTTAAAACCAGATTATAATTATCTTGAACGTGATTGTACTCGACTCAAATGTGTTTAGATCTGAAAAAAGTCAACAGTGTACTCCAACGTTTCGAATCCCATATACATAGTTGCATATAAGTATATGGTATAATGTTTCTGGTGGTACTTCTTTTTATTCTTTATCTATGACATTTGGAATACTATGATAAAGTAATACATATTATGCACAATTTTTCTGCTGAGTCTGAAAAATGCCAACCATGTGCCCTGCTGTTCGTTCTACATTTTGCACTCATACTAATTTCAAAGTGCCATATATCAGTGGGCCTGGAGTTGGGGGCGAAGGGGCAGTCAACCGCCCAGCTGCCGGGGCCACGCAAATTCCACAAGTGACAAGCGCCTGGCAGCACTGCCACAGCCACCTGTAGACATAGTCGTGGATCCATACTCAGCCCGTTTCTAACCCCTTCCCTGCTGCTGGCAGGGCAATGTGTGTGACAAATGTGCGTCAAGTTACTGGCAACTTATTTTACAATGGGGCTCCCTTGCAGTGGCGCGTCCGCTCGCAACTCTCAACTTAACTCTGGCAAAATATTTAACTTAGCGGAATCTTTTATAATTAATTTGCCAAGCTCCAGCTTTTTATACCCTATATCTGGCTAAAGATGGTATGATGGTTCCCATTGTATGTATCTCCTTCTGAGTCCATAAAGTATATACATATGTACATACTATATTACTGATCAGGAGGAGAAATTAAGTCGATTTATTCCCGTTTGTCTGTCCATCTTTCAAACTCGAAAATAATAGACTTGAAATTTGAAATTATCTCTTATATGATATGCACAACTGCTTTATCAGTATTTTTTCTGAACGTTGACCCATTTTTGTAATACCGATAAATATCGATTTTTAAGCAAGAGCTTGGGGCATCAAATCTGGTATCTGGTAGTGTCTCGTACAGTATATAAAGATTAAGAATATTTTCTTATAGAGCTTTTTCCTAGGGTATTTCCTAGTCGAACACTCTATATTTTCTATGCGTTGATACATACCTCTTGCGTTTGACTGCCTATTTTGAAGTTGCCTCAAATTTGTGCTGCAAGTTTTGGTATTTGTAGCTACATAAAAGTGTGGCATAAGCTATTTTGTATACATTGCACCTAGAAAATGGGTGAAAAAGTTGTAATATAAATTTGCTAACTTACATAAAACCTAAGACTTTTTAACTAAAACATTTTTAAATGCTCGCCTAAAATCAGGAAGTATTTGATTGATTTATAAGCACCTCGTTATACAAGCGACACCGTTTAAATTAACTCTCGCCACAAGCCAGACACCAAATTATACCCTTCACTTATTCAATAAGAGTAAAAAAGGTGTACTGAAGCTTTGTATATGTTTGTTAGTGGCAAAAGAAGCATTCTTCGACATAAGAATATTTATATACATCTTTGAACACTAAATGCAGACAAGGTCATCTATTCATGCATATCTCTATTTGACCTTAAATCGATTAGTATGGATTCGACTCTAATTTTTTCTCCAAACGAATTTTGGCAGGATTACGCCAGGCAAGGCTCGACTCGCCACGTAATCCTGATGAAGTAGTAGTAAGCAATTGGAATATTTGTCAGAAGCTGTTATATTTCTTTAAACCAATTGAATATTCCCTCTTATTTCTATGGAGACCAGGTATAATTATCACGAAGTCGATCATTAGTTTCGTTTCACCGTGGCGTTTTACGCAAAGTTTCTTATGTAACCGAAAAGGATTTATATGTAATTCATTTAGGAGCGACCTGATCAGTGTGTAATTGATCTGCTACAGGATGAGATGTATTTCGATTTTACTATTTCTGATAAATGCATCGGCTGTGATTATGAAGGATCCAACTGAATCTTATATAGAAAAGAATAGTGTAAAGGCGATTAAAAATCCGACTGCATGCCCATGCGGCAAATACCGTGCTAGGTGGCATCACCTTATGGACGGAGAATCATCATGGCTTTATTCTTTAAGTGAAAGTACCGAGCATAAGGAAAACCCTAGACATGGGCCTCTTGATAATGATTTTGACTTTCCTACTGCAAACTCAAACACTGAAGAGTCATCCAGTAGCGAGGAACTCGAGGAGCATAAGAAAACGCATAAATATAGGGCCAAGCATAAGAGGTTCAATTGCAAATGTCTTAAACCTTTTCAAAAGGCGAATAAATAATAATAGGGCACATATGGGGTATAAAAAACGAATTTATTTGTGTTTTTCTAAAACTAGCATTGAAATAATAACCATGAGTCATAATAAACGTGCCCTTCCTTAATGTATAATAAGCAATTACATAACCGTCGAAAACATTTTATTGTTATCTGTTTCAAAATGAATAAAGAGTATATTCAGTTGTCTGATTGCATCTGAGGCCAGACTTAATACATTCATTCTTGATCTTAAAAAGAAAACATGATGAAATATCTGGGCTAAACTAGAAAAATTTTAAAGCATTTCAAATTACATGATTACATGATACAAAGGCCGTTAGTCTCAGTGCACCGTTGCGTATTGATTGAAATGGAAGCGATAATTCTATGGCGAGCTCCTATATCTGCGAGCCAATTAGTTTGCAATTTTTTGGCAGCAAGATGAAACGTATTTCGCTCGGGCTCCTGCTAATGGCTGTATCGATTGTGGCTGTAACTGGTGGAACATATAGTTTTGAATTGGACAACTTGAAATCAGAAGAAAGTTCCTATCTTCCCGGCAATGTTAAGCAAGTTAAGCTTGAGGTTAACCCTCAATTCGCACAATCTATGCCGGTGGACTATATTAAACATCTAAATGATGTCATATCTTCTGGAAATTTTCTTGAAAATGAGGCTCCTGAAAAGAATAGAAATGGTGGGAAAACCAAATGCGATTCTGCATTTAAATTTGAATGTTATCTCTTATAGTTCCAGGTAATGGACAAGATCTAAATGATGCATGCCAGAATGAAACCCAAAGTGGAGAAGCGGGGCGAGAACCAAATCGAAAAGAAGGCACAAATCATGCTGGAACTATTGATAAAACTGAAATACGCATTCAAATAATTTCTTCAAAATATAACCAAGATGAGAGCAGTTCTTCCAGCAGCGAAAGTAAGGAGCAGAATGAAAAAGTGGCTAAACACAACATTGATAAACCTTGTGCTGAGAAAACGGTTGAGAAAACTCAAAGTTCGTCAACCAGAAAAGAGAGTCGCGAGCAGAATCAAGGAGTAGGGCAAACTGAATGCGAATGCGAAACTTCTACGCCCCATGGAGAACTAGAAGCTTCTCCAGTTTATTGAAGACCAACAATAAATTTCCAGCAAAATGCCCAAAATTGTTATACGCAAATTTGAGGACTGCAAGCCCAAAATATAATTGCCGATGGCTCTAATCAGCTTTATATTTGATATCTCCTTAAGCATTTATTATTTGGAATGTATCTATTTTGAAGGAAAAAGTTCGGTTTTATTTTAATTGATTCAATTTCGGTTCGCTTCATGGGAAAATATAATGGTGCACTGCAGATTCGAACTGGTTTGTATTTTTCACGATTAACATCGAGAATAATATTTCACAGTTTTGCAGTGTAAGTATGAAAATATTTCTGCTGCACTTTTAGCTTCAGCTGCTTGCAACTTGATGGCATAATTTTGTGACAGTATTTATTTTCTTTTCGTTTTTGTTGTTGTATTTTGCCAGGAACTGTGGGCTGCGCATAAAGTTGTCACAAGTCATTTTAACGCCTTGCCACGTGCAAAATGGCGTCAAAAGTGTCTGGTTGTGTGCGTGTTAAATGAAGCATGCGTGTGAGCGTTGCTTTAAATGGGGTGTGCTAGTGTGTGTGTGTGTGTGTGTGTGTGTGTTTGTGTGGCAACTGACACAAACTTGCCGCTAGCTTGCATTTTGTAATTCTCACACATTGCGCGAAAATGAGAAAATGAGAACAGTTCGCAAATGTTGCTGACAGCGTCGCTTAGCTGCCCCCTATTTCACATACATACACACACTTACACACACACACACGCACATATAAATAGTTACGCTTATGCAAGTGCGAGTCGTTGGTTATATGAAAAATTAAATTAGTTCTACCTTTTGGCCAACACGCCTAATTTGCTGCAAATTATCTGTGACAAATGCAGATGCGACAAATGTCTGCATTAATTAATATGTCTATTATGTGGCACCTATAAACTATATATACGAAACTATGTATACGACATTCTTTAATTGTTGCGATTGCTCTTGTTTTGTTTTGGCCATATATTTAAGGTACGCTGGCTACACTCAACGGTAACTACTAAAAGCGGTCAGGAACACAGGTCAAGCGAAAACTGAACGAGCTGCAGTTGCTTCCTCATATATGGGAGGTGTGGCTACTAATGGAAGCTTAGCAGCTGCGCCATCCAAAACTTATAATTAGCACCTGCTTGTTTTTTCTATAGTTAGTCAAAGATTAAGCCGTTGTCTTGAACATAAAATATCCTAAATCTACACTTTTGGCTTAGACGAACTTAGCTGTAAGCCTTAAAGGGCAATCATGAGCATACTTTTATTCACCTGCTAATTGGATATATAATGCACAACGAAACTGATCAGACTGAAAAAGGAACTACTGGATTTGTGATCAGTTTCTATCTGTATTTGTTTTTTGAGCTCTTAGAATTCTATTATATACCTTTCATATTAGATATATACTAAGTTGTTAGTCATACAGCATACACAGAGCAAGTGTATCATTTCAACTGGATAACACTCGATTATTAACAATTTGATCTTTTTCTTGAAGCTACTCTTGGATAATAATAAATGTATATTTTTGTGTACGTTTCTCGATTTTCTTAGGACTTATTTTTAGAGGTACTTTCTTGCTCTTAATAACGATCAGACCGTAAATATAGAATATATATATTTATCCCTGCTGGGTGGGGAAGAGCTGTGCAAAAATTGTGCAAAAAATCGGAATTATTTTGTATATAAAAACTTACGGCTGCAGCTCCTTTTGTTTGAAAATAATACTATTAATGCGATAGGAGCTCTTATTTGTCTCACACTGTCATTCCTCTGCTTACCAACCAAAGTAACTGAAATCCCTATACTACGATATTAGTCGCGAAATAATTAGTAAATTCATGCAATATTTTTTTAAATTGGAAACTTCACAAAAGTTAGATTTATTGGCTGAGTACAAAGCAACAAGTTTCATTTGTAACATATGGTAGCTTAAATATTTTTTCTTCTATGGAAAGATAGAAATCGGTATCAGTATTATAAAAACAATTAATTTTTAGACAATCGACTGAAAAAGGATAAAGTTGTTATCAAACAGTTTTCCGATAATTTGGCATAGTACCTGATATTCTTGTCTGCCATTACTTTTCATCAAATTTTAGCCTTATCACAGATAATTGTTGATAATTCAAAAGGCGAATCAAGATGAATAATATGACACGCATAGAATAGTTAATAAATGCATAACAAATAACATATATTGTGCCATTTTTATTCATTTATATACTCACAATCTGAGGGATAGTTTTTTTTTATTAATTTATCTGAGGGCTAGCATTGTGGTTGGGCCTTCAACTGCATTTATACTAAGTGAACTTAAACATTAAGTCGATGCTTGCTTAATAACTAAATACATAAGAATATAAACTATGGTTTACAATTTTTACACAATACCAATATCCATTTGTCATTTCTTTAAGTACCATAGCAGCAACAGATATCAGCACTTTGGCCCAGTAAAAAAAAAACTTCTAAGCACTTGTGCCGATAAAAACCGAATGGATTTGTGACATTGTATTGTGCTTGCTCTGGCTAAGCAAAAAGTTTTATCTGCTTTTGTTTGGCTCAAGTGAAAGTTAAATGGGCCAAAAGTAACCTTTGTGCAGTTGTTTACTCGAATATTTGCTGCCAAAAGGCCATTGCTCGATTCTGATATCAGAACTACCTGCGTGAATAGTTTGAGCAAGTTTTTTATTTCTATTTTTATTTCTTTTCTTATTTGTTTTGTTTTTTTTTTTTTACAGTTTTTACCCTGTGACCGTTTTGGATATAAAAACGAGGATAAAGAAGTTGTTCTTATATGTATATGTAACGGGCAGAAATAGATGACACTTTAAGTATTATTAATATTTATCTTGAAAGAAATCTATGTCAACTTAGACTTAATCTTATGAATAGGTGAGGACACGTACACTTTAATCAAATCAAATTAGTTTAAAATTCTTGATAATTCACCTACATTCTAAATTTGGCAGTAAACAAAAGACACATCAGGTTTTTTAGTTTTCAGTTAGACAAAGGTTGGTTACCGTTCTTCAATTTGATTTTGTTAGAGTTTTATACATAGATAATTTTTAATCATATGTTCGCATTTAGAAATAAATGTTTTCAGATGTCAGATCAATTCTTACCTGTGCACAGGGTATCACTTAGACGAGTATTATCGACTAGTGCAATCCTAGTTGCTTGAGTGTGAGTCTTTGCATTTTCAATGCATTGCGGTAATTTTGAAGCAGCCATTACTCGCACAGTATTTCACACGCATGCGGAGAACTTTTCAAAATGATTTATTCGGCCCGGATACTTACTTGGGTATCTGTGACAAAGTGCTCCTTTGATTTATGGCACTTTGGAAAACAATGCAAAGCGAAATGAGTTTGACATGTGCAGAGTCCAAAATTTGTTGTTACCGGCGCACAAATATATATTTAAGACAGCAAAATAAATTCAGCCAATTTTGAATGATGAAAGGTGAACGAAAGCTGAGCTGAGTTGAATTTTGTAAATTTGAAGAAAAGGTGTTTGCGTTGCGTTTAAGAGTAAAGTGTACTTGATTTAATGTTATGTAATGATTCCGCTCTTTGCTGTTTTTTTTATTTATTTTTTTAAGTTTTTACCAAAAAATTAAGTTTCGATAGGTTAAGATTTTTAACTACGCGTTACTCAAAGTCTAAAAGTGGGTGACATATAGACAGTCCCGATTTGGTCTTCACCTGAACATGGCCCACAACTTCAAAATGTTATGAAAAAAAACGAGAAACAAATACTCTCTATGTCACGCCGAAGTATAAACACCCTTGTCGATATATGATTTACGATAATGCTGATTAATGTAGTCAAGATATATTGAAAAGCAAAAAATCGGTGCATATAAGAGTCTACTTTTGGAGCGATCATACCTATGAAAGCTATATGAGACAGTGGTCCAATCAGGCATATATATATATATATATATATATATATATATATACATATGTATTAAAAGTGAGTTACTGGTTTTCATAGAAACATACAAACGGACATGGCTATACTGACTCGGCTTTTGATACTGATCAAGAATATATACATATATTTCTACTACATTGCGTCTACTTTTATGCGTTACGTCTTCCATAACAATATTATATTTCTTAATTTAAGGCTATAAACAAATATCAACATAGTAATCAATTATCATAACCCAAATGATCAAACAAAAAATAAAATTAACCTGTTGGGATTCCCACGAAGAACGTCAAGTTGAAGAACAACAGCTTATGCGAAAGACGATCAGATGACGTACGTGCTACATCTTTAGATTTATGCAAAAAACTGACACATGCTTTGTTGAATCAAAAAATATATTTTTTCAAAGAAATGTTTCATATATATACAACTTACATATATAATTAATTATATAACAATGCTGAGCCACGAACCGCACATTGGAGGGCACTTTTTATTTTCGTTTAACAATTTCCGAATTTTTTTTTTATTTGGTACTTTGTTTTGTGTTTTTTTGCTAATGAAATTAGCGCATGATTAATTAATACTTTGGAGTAAGGCACAATTGGAATTTCAAATATTTTTTAAGAATTCGCATTGCTAGAATTAAGTTATTTGCTGATTGTTTTCTCGCTTCCGGCTGGGAACTTCCACAAGGTGTCTGCGTGATTATGAAACAAATATATTTATGGTGGGGTTTCCATTGATATTGATTGATAAATGGGATCCTCCTTTGGTGGTCAGATCGATGGTGATATTTTGGCTTTTGGCATCGTCTTGGCCCACCTGATGGCGCTGGTTATAGCTATGATAGTCCAGGCCATTGTATCTGACGGTTGTCCAGTAGTAGAGCACATCTCCTGGCTGCAGCTTTTGCTGGCGATTGTGATATGTCCAGCGTCCGTTGCGTGCACTGACGACGTCGGTGGCCCAGGTTTGATCGCTGAGATCATCCATTTCCGCGTTGAGTTTGCCATGGAAGGCGAACAGCGTAATGCCCGGCTCGTCCGGTATGGAGACCTCAAAGCCGTGCGGCGTATTCACTTGGACTGTGGCCCTGGGCACTTCGTACGCCTGGCTGCTGCCTAATGCCGCCAGACAAACGATGAGCACTAAAACCAGCTGCTCGACTTGAGACGTTGCTGCCCTCATGGTAACTGGCTCCAGCTGAGCGGACGATTGTTGCTTTTGTAGCGCGAGGCTGTGAGCTTATCTTCGTCCGGGGTTTGGGGCTTTTTTTTCGTTTGCTCCAAGGGAAGCTGTGTTTTTCCCGCTGCAATTCCGACTCGCGTCATACAGTTGATTGCTTGGGGCTCTGGTGGCGGCGAATTGCGCGCAAGCCAAAAAATATGCAACACAAACACATTTAAATAACTTGAGAAAATGTTCTCTTTTCCCCCTTTCTTTAAGCACATCAGTTTTAAGCTTTAACTTATATGGATAAAGACATATATATATACATATGACACTCAGTTAAGGCAGCCAGCCTTTGGCCAGCGTCAAGTGTGTGCGGTTTTCCCTTAGTCCTTGGGCCGATCTGCTTTGTGCCAGTTACTCGCATGGCCACAACCATCTATGGCATTGCTACAGTCTCCTTGTCTACTTGGGCCCTGGCCGAGCACTTGCAGAGGCTCTGGCATCCCAAGTGTGGCACAAAAGCAGCGACAAGACAACTGCGGCAGATACTTAAATAGTTACTGTTGTTAATGCTGTCAGGACCCAAGGAATGTTGGTCATGTATTTATGAGTATGTACGTTTTCATGGGGGGTCTGCACACACCTCTGAGAGATGCCACAATTGCCAGTTAAGCAGTCGACTTGTAGAACGTATTTAACGACCTGAAAACTTCTACTCCGGTTGACATACATAGTAGTAATAAACACATTTTCACTAGACATGAAGTGTGACTTGTTGTCATCTTAGAGAGAGAAAGGGTGCTCATGAATATCAAGTTAACGAGATTAATTGTGAACAAATTTATCTAAATGTGCATATGTATTATAACTCTAACTTGCGTTGACAAATATTCATATTTGCATATAAAAAGGCATAAATATAAATCTATACTTAGCCGAAACTTCAGATACACACAGATTATTATTTTATACTTATCTTTTTGTAGCAGGCAGTAAGACTTTCATATATACTATAAGTATGTATATATCATAGAAATAAATTATTGATAGAGAGCGAGAGGAGAGAGAGATAGAGAGAGCTAGAGGAAGAGAGAGATAGCAACAGATAGAGAAAGAGAGGGAGAGAGTGCAGGAGAGGAATTCAGACTGAGAGCATAAAAGACATATTGTATATTAGACAACAACTTGTTAATATATATAGTACTTATAATCAAAGACTTGGCCTGCAAATCTTACTTCAGTTAATGAGAATCGCTTAGTAGGGCGATACTTAAAATATGCAAACATACATACACACAAAACTATAGTAGACTTTTTTGAGTATTTATAACTCTTTTCTGCCTTTAAATATTCTCTCACAGACGTCAGAAAAACCTGATTGTTGTTTTCTATGTGTATTTCAATAAAGCCCGGAAGAAATCTAGATGTTGAACACAAAAAAGTTCCCATATATATGTCTTAAGTATTTATTGTTATTCAAAAAATGTTTAACAAACTTTTAACAATAACCAACTTTTGAAAGATTTGAATTTATGCTATTAACTAATTATTAGTTAAAGCTAGACAATTTATCTAATGTCTTGTGAAACGCAAGAATTTAATCAATTTATCAACATTATTAATGTTAATTGGAATAGCACCAAGTAAACAAGTATTTGTCTGTCAATTGCCACAAAATAGTTAAAGAGCTTTGTCAGCGACCCAACTAGTTGCAAGTTAATTTTTAATTGCCATGCCGTTTGTCAAAATGAGAATGTGGCTCGAATGTGTTTCGCTCGCTACAATTGACCCCGTACAACATTAAAGGCTTGGGGGCCATCATAAGCCGACCAATCAGTGGGCCCAGCTCGCACCACTGGCAAACAAAAACAAAGTCAAACCGCAGCAAACCGAAACTAAATAGCTAACCATTTATACAGGCGATCCATCCATCTATTCATTCATTCGCTCATCCATCGCAAACTCAAACTCTGTCAATTTCTCTGACCCGGGGCCGGTCCGGACCCGCATTGCTGGCCATCTATCTCGATAGCTGCTGTGCCCCAAAAGGCAGCTACGTTTTGCGCTTTGCGCTGATTTATAAGCTGCATGCCACTGACCACTTGATTGTCGCTACGAGTGTGTGTGTGTCTGTGTGTGTGTGTGTATCTATGTAATTTATTTACGTTAACACGCGCTGGCCAGCGCCTAAAACTATGCCACACCCAGAGCCCGAACGAGCGCAATTTTCATTTATTTTAAATGGCATAGAAAATTGTAAACTGACATTTTTCTGGCCAAGTGCCTTGGTTCGACCCGATGCGATGTCTCCTTTTGGACTCCTCTGCCCATTGGCTTTGTGCGCACAACCGGAAATTTGTGTAGTTAGTCGGTTGTTTTTTTCTTTTTGGTTTTTTTTTTTTGGAAAATAGAGTCTCTAGTTAGAGAGCCCAGCATTAAATTCTAAACCAGCCCAGACTGATTACCCTGAAATTACATTGTTTCGCACTTAAAATGTGGCAACGGCACAATGGCAACACGTTGTACCATGTTGTTCAGTGTAAATGTGGCTTTTGGGTTGGATTTGAGTACGGTTCCTTTTGCCGTCCGTGCTTAATTAAGTGGCCTGTTTTCATATGTGACGCTGAAAAATGTCTCTGTTCTACACATTGAATTTAATTGTGCGAATTTATTGTTAATTGATTTTATTTTTAGCAATTTAGCATTTGATTTTGTTTTTTGTGTGTTCGCTTGGAAAGCGGCAGGTGATTGCAGTTTTATTTTGGGATTATTTTAAATCGCTTAGGCATTTGTCTAAATTGAACGAGAATTGATTTAAATTTAATCGAATTTTCGACTTTGTGTCGGTTTAATTACTAAATTGTTGACTATGTTCTTTTGGAATTGTGAAAATGGAACTTAGAATTCAAACACTTTGCCATTGGACTTAATTAATTATTATTTCTATACATTATAAATACTTTAAGTTAACTTTCTAAAGAATGTGTTAAAGATTTTTTGAGTTTCCTTATATATTATTTTATTTCACGTTGGCAATTAAATTTTATAAAAATCAAAACACATAAGTTTGAAATGGTTAAAAAGAAAGAAAATATTTAAATAACATTTAGCATATTTTTTGCAAACCATATACAATTACATAAATATATCCCTATCAATTGCATGTGACTTTATCTATAATTAAACTTTCTCCATTTCCATGTGCTTAATCAATTTTCCTGTGCATGCCAGAGCAAACAGCTTGGCTATCTTTAACTTGCCATTCGCGCAGCTAAGCAAAGACCTATCCAATCAAGCCTGGTCCATAACCGCAGACATAGCCAAGGCCAAAACCACTTCACATGTTGCTGGGTGCTCTAGCTCGCTTGACACATAAGTGCGAGTACCGTTGCTCAAACATGGCCCAATAAAGGTGCCTCATGATACGTGTGCACTTGTATGTGTGTGTGTGCGTCTGTGGGTGTGTACATACTTACATACTTGTACTCGTTTCTGCTCAATGGCAGCTTTAGCGACAGCGCACATATTTAAAGAGCAAACATTTATCCAAGTTGTACCGTTGCGGTTTCCGTTGACATTCAAATGCGGAAGCACCTGTCGCCCAGTGCTGACATCGACACACCGACCGAGACACCCAAAGACCAACAGACCAAGAGACCAGAAGACCGAGAGACCAACGACTCGAGACCGACTACAACTAAGTCAGCAGCAGCCACTTCCGATTTCACACGCAACCAGAAGAGCGGATACTTTGAGTTCTGGGGCTTAGTCAAAGTCCTTTTCGCGTAGGTTCTCACAGAAGTTTTCAAATTATTGACTATTTGTTTGATGGAAACTTTCAACTCCGCAATTATTAAGTATATTTTAAATATACTTTTTTTATGTGAGTTAGTATATCATAATTGACTTTCGAATACTTATTTCTTACTTACTAAAAGTAAGGGGTTCAGTTCTTATATATCTTTGATTGAGATTAGTTTTTCTTGATTTCTTTATATTAATTTTTTTCCTAACGTAAAGCTCGTTCCATACTTTTAAGTACATTCCATATGTTAAAAATAAGTATATGACCAATTTAATGTACATATCCTACTAATGATGACAACATATATATCGTTTTTTGAAATTATCGTTCCCTATCAAAATAAATAAATAAATAATAATATATTCCTTAAATACTAAGCAACATATGTGCATTGTTTAAATATAAAGTAGCCCACGATGTAGAAATTATATAAAATTAACCAGGGCTCCTAAAAGTTGTGTTCTTTTTTATAATCGATAAAAATGTTGTTATTTATTAATTATAATTATAATTATTAATTATATTATATTGTATTATATATTATTAATTATTATAACTATTATTATTATCAATATAATTATTCTTATTTTTATTATTATTATTACAATATATTATATTACTTACCGGACAGCCCTCGCACGTGAGTTTGGGTCTGGTGCGTGCGATTTGTCTTGGCTGTCTTTGCGCAATACGCCGGATACACACTCCGCCGAGCACGCATGACAAGTTTCTTGAGCCACCCGAAGCCACCTGCACCCACGTACACGCCTGCCACCTTCGCCTGCCGCCTGCAGCCTGCCATGCCCCTTCACTTTGTAGTAACTTTTGAGTTTTCAAGTATCTGCGTCGTGGATGTCATCAACTTAAAATGGTTTCGCTTACACCTTGAGGATGTCATTGAACAAATTAATTACTTGACAAGATTACAAGATGATAGGGGGAGGGGGCTGTTACGATGGGGTTAAATTCACCGCTTAAGCTGCTGCTCATTAGAATGCCGCATATTGCCGCCATCATGGCCATACTTCTGATTACGGGTAAGCATCATTGTTTTGGCCAAAAAAGGTGGCGGCACACGCATCGCATTTTCGATTGCATGAGCACATTATTAATGCGCTCCTGATGCGATTTTTGGCCGATGTGAGTTGTGTGTCTGTGTGAGTTATGCTCCACGCCACACGCTGGCGAGGCGTACACACAAATACAATGCAGCTAAATGGTCTCAACTCACTTGGCTACTGCTGCTGCTGCTGTTTTCCTGAGCTACTGCCGGAAATTGGAAAAGAGATGGTTTAGACCACACCACGGGATGAGCATTGGGCGGAGGGAGAGGAGGGCATACAGTGGTTGCCTTTGCACTTTATGCATGCAGCGTTCATAAAGTGCGCTCGCCGTTTTGCGCCGGCCAAAAAGACTTTGCCATTGTTGTAACCAAAGTCATGGAATAGCTGTGTGAATGTGTGTGCGTGTGTGAAAGTGCGTGTGTGTGTGTGCATGCCACTACCGATATACTGCACATGCTACTCGCCAAAGCTGCTAATGGCTGCTGTTAAGCATCCATTGTATGAGAGTGTGCAAATGTAGATACGCCTAGCGACTAGTTAATGCAGTATAGGACAACCTTTCGTACTACTCGTACTTAAGTGAGCTCACATAGCTTAAGGTATTAATTTTGCGCACCTTTTAGCACAAAGCTCATATCATATATATATTAAGTTCATGCATATACATCGCAGCTCGTCGGTGGAGTGATGGGAGTTTCTGCGCTCAGATATTATACATAAACTTTTATAGGATATTTATTTAGAAGAAATTGATTTTGATTTTTATTAATTTTTATTAATTTGGGTATTATCTGTTTAAGATGTTCTAATTACTTCCACTTGTTCGTTCTTATCCTTTTACTATATTGGGGCTCAGAAAAGACCATACAGATGTACGGCTAGCATATACTTATATAAAAATTCACACGTATCCATTTTGTGCAACGGGTTGACTATATCAATGCAGTGCTTAATGCCCGCTATTTTTACAAGCGATCGGTCGAGTGTTATATGTTGTTTATTAAATATACAACGTGGGTAGATATCAGTCAGAGGTCAGCGGTGCACCCTCTGGGAAAAAGCCAGAGACGATTAAGGCGTTGCGCTTCCACACGATTTGCGGTTGCCGCTCGAACTGAGATCGTCTCTAAACTGACTTGGCAAAACTTTGGTTTTCCCTCGGTGAACTTGTTGACGACCTATTTCAAGAGTAGCTCAACAATATGTACCGCCCGAGTTCATATTTATTTCAACTGTCGCAAGAATTTCATTTGGCATAAATTGAAATGGATAAATAATAGAGAGCAAGGTGTCAAATGCCAAAAAATTTAAGAAAAATAAATAAAATATATATTTTAAAATTCATTTGTCTAATTTAAAAGAGCCAAAACGGCATATAGTGATAAAAATATAGGGGCCTAGCATAGAGTCTATATAAACATTATAGCTTTCTCCTCTACATACTAAGAAAACACGATCTATATAAAATTTTAAAGATATTTATGACATCCAATTGTATGAAAATACCAGGATTTCAGTATTATACCTACAAATATGTAATTTTTTTTTCTAATTTTTCGCGAAACTGGAGAAGTAAAGTGAAAACTATGTATCTCTAGCTCTATAAGCTCCGAGTTATGCTCAAGATACAGGATTTGGAAATCGATCTTTATCGATTTCATCGAAACGAGACAATTCAGCGATGGCTGGAACAAGTGAGAGGCCCAACAGGCTGGCATGGCTAGATCGGCTTGGCTGTTGATGCTGATCAAGAATCTATATACTCTATGGGGTCGGAGGTGCATTCGTACAAAGCTATATAACATTTATACAAAACAAGTTTTTGTTATTTTATAAAAGAAAAATCAGCACTGTTTCTTAAAATTATGCCACAAAGCGTAATTAACTTGGGGCGAGGCTTTTCAATTTTAAACTTTTATTCACCATTTAACCAAATCAGTCAAATAAATAGAATAAATACACAGCATACAACATACACGTACGTATATATTTACATTCAGACTACACAATCAAAATTTAGCTGGCTTTTCATTTGGTTATTTTACAAATATGTAATTTTGTTTAGCGTAATTGCGGCTGCAATTGAAACCCGCACTTGATTGGACAGCACACATACAAGCGCATAATAGAGACGCGTAGAATGGCAATCACACACACACACACACACACATACACACACAAATAAATGTTGCAAATTTGATATTTACGTTTTAATGAAGGCTTTTATGTTTGGGGCCATTGATAAGCTGCCGTCTCATATCAAATTGTACAACGCTCGATTGCATACAAAATGAGATTTTGGTCTGGCAATTGTCGAGGCCCGAAGCCTGACCAGGGACAGCATACAATGGCCAACTGCAGCTGATGCCAGACCCAAAGGCAAAGTTCGTTGGCATTTTTTTCAATAAAGCTGCAATGTAAACAATCAGCGTGCAACATACAAACACCAACACATATACACACACACACACACACCGCGCACCACACAGTAACAAACACCCAACGCGCAAGTTAATAAAAGTTCGCGACACGAGAGGCGTATCCAAATTGACTTATTCAGTGTGGGAGGTTTGTATGGGCCAGAACTGATAAGTTTGGTTAAGGGGCAGCAGCAGCTGATGTTAAAAGCTATTAAGTACACTTACAATATATATCATATTGCAGGCGACAACCGAGACAACAAGCCGTGTGTGAAAATCGCAAGTATATCTTATTTAATCCAAAGACTTGCTTCAAAGAAACTGCAGCAATATCAGCTTAAAATTTAAACGTCACACGTATTACACAAAAAGGTTCGCCGTGCTTGACTAGAATATATTCTGGACCTTAAAATTAACATTATCTTAAATTCTTAAAAAAAAGAAACACAATCTTTCTTCTGCTCGATCGCTATGCAACTTGACCAGATAAAGGCTTTCAAAAATCAAACTTTGTGGTAATATTATTTTGAAAGATTCCCAATATAGAATAATATGGATTATAAACACTCTTATCTTGAAGTTAGGTAAGCAAATTGTTTAGCTACATTAATACCTATTCTTTTTAAATTTTCCACTTGTATTCTCAATGGGAAATTTAACCTTAACAGAGGAGGCTGTTCATTTCTAATCTGCTTAACTGACAGACAATCCGTTTTCCGGGCTAACCATTTTTGTTGTAGCTTATGCGGCGCCACCTATTGGTCATTTGTTTGACAGCTCACTTAATTAAATTCCGTAGCACACCTTCTTGGTCTTTGGCATTGGCTGTGGTCATTTCATTTGCAATTGCCTTTTGCTAACTTTTAACTTTTTTGAGGTTTTTCCTCGGCTCGTATCTTTCGTATCTTTCCGGTCTTAGCAAGCAACTCGTTCCAATGGGTAATTTACGCTTCACATAGCCAACGTGTGATAAAAATACCTCTGTTCGATTTTATGTTGTTGTTTTGCCGGCAGTTCTTGACATTTTATTTTTACTTTCGCTATAGAATGTTGAAACATAGGTGTCGCTGTGTGCTGGGCTAAGCTGCTTAGCTGCTCGGTCTGTGCGGTTTCTTCTATCACCCTCTATGAGTACGTATGCGCCAGACTTGACAGTGATTGGTGTTTGTGTAGAGGATTTATTTATCTTTTTAATGTTTTATAGCCTTGCGTTAAAGTCGCGCATATCACAAAAAAGGTGCAGTAGGACGGCTCTTAAAGCTCTTTGAAAAAACTGTACACAAAACTTTCATTTGGCACGCACTTTGACCCAAGCCTAATGCCAAATGTATCACTATTTGCGGCCTAAGATTTCTATCATATATCTTCACTTTTCATTTGCTTAGCTTTCCCAGCATTCCGGTCATTTGACACTTTCACTTTACGAGCCATACAATTTATTTTACTTTTATCTAACATCAAGACATATTGATTTTTGTCTTTGTCCACAAGAAAAGTTTGGGGCAAAAGTTTCAGATTAGCCTGCAATATAATACCATGGGGGTTTTGCCTATATGTCTATATTAAATGTGCCCCGCACAAATACTAATCAAACTTGATTGATTACGTGCACTCATCAGTGAGTTGAGTAGTTGAGAAGTTTGCTGCAATGCCTAGATTTTGCCAAGGATTTTTAATAATTTTTGTTCACAAATTAAGCTTGACATTTTAGTTGATGTGGGTGCCAAATATTTAATATAATATTTTACTAATTTTTAAGCAGTCAGGTAAAGCGGCTTAATATTAATTATATTAGGTCTTTTGTTATTATTCGATTAATTTAAGCTGATTTGACAAGGGTAATTCCTGCCAACTCTGGTATACGTTGCGTATGCTTAATCCCTTCAATAGGTCTCAACTAAAATATAAGCTGTAAACACAAAGCTGAGTATATGAGCGTCTAATGATCTTTTAAGTGCCTTGAAACGAATTTAAAGTGGATTAGTTGAACCTAGCGATGAAAAAACATCGTAACATCGACTTATCGATGTTTCTTCCAATGATCGATATACATCATTAGAACAAATACAAGGCGCAAAAAGTAATTTGCGAGCCAAGGCTCAAGATTTATGACATAGTGTGTATCATCAACAGTTTTGCAGAATTACGTAGACATTTTACGAACTAGAATTTCATTTGAGTGATTTTCCAATTCATTCACAATCTTTATCAATGTCGGCTCGCCTATATGGATAGAAAAATCGATTATTCGATAATAATAATTTTCTGTTCTACTCCAAATGCCTAGGTCCTTAGAACTGGTTGAAGCTAAGAGCTTCATAGCTTTAAGCTGGAGAGAAGTTGGGGCTTAATAGGTTATTCAATACTTTATTTCAGCCCATTTGTGCCTGCTGAATGCAGATTAGAGTTCTAAGTACATGATAAAATTGCACATCCCTGGTTTTTAGAAAGACATTTGGGCCAAAGCGTAAGTCAATTTGCATGCAAATCTCGGGCAACTTGGGCTCAACTAAATCAACTGAATAATGTTGAAGTGCATGTCTAAACAATAAAAACCACATTAAAATGAAATTCAATAAAACAAGCAGCGGGCTGAGTGAAGTCGGAAGCGCACTTGACCTGAAAACTCATTGCAATCAAAATAGGAAGCTGCCACTGATGAACATCACGATGACGATGACGATGATGATGATGATGTTAATGATTATGTTGCAGATAGGCGAAACGGCTGTGCAACATAAACAGGCAGCTTTAGATTGGGCATCTTACTAGGGGGATCAGAGTTTATGGTGCGGGTTTGGGTTCGGGTTCGGGTTCGGCATGGGAAAGCGCGCCTCTCTTGGTGTCCCTGTCTCTCCTGGCCGTGAGTGACAAACTAATTTCATTACCAGCAGCTGGCGCAGACGTTGCTGCCGCCAGTGAAATCCGGTCATAATGCTTGTAATAATAATCAACAGCATGAGCCTGGAGAGCGAATGGAGCGAATGTTCCGAACGTAGCCACAGATGATAAGTAGCGGGGACACATGCAGTGTGCGAGCGAGGGAGGGAGGGGCAGCTGTTGGGTGAGGCAATTGCGATGGCAAAAATAGAACAATTACACTAAAAATAAAAACAAAAGCCAGATAAGTGGGCCACAAACACACACACATACACAGAGACAATACAGACTATACAGACGGACCCGGACTGGGCGGGCTGCGCTCGAGTGCTGGGCGTGGCAAGCTGTGTAATATGTGCACAAATTGAAAATAAAGTTTTGTAACAAAATGTCGCACCGGAAATGAAACTCACAGCATGAAGCCGGGAGCAATGTGTAGCCAAGCGTATAAACTGGGTATAGAGGCAGCCACAGCCATAGTCATAGCCTAGTATGGGCGTGGCAGTGCACAGCATTGTTTGCCACTATCACAGTGCACACACACACACATACACACACACACATAGAAGAGTAGGAAGAGTTGAGTCTAACTGGAGACTGGGCGCCTTAGTCTAGGCGCAGTCTGCGCCAGTTGAGCCTTGCCATAATAAAAGATGACATTTTATAGCAGTCACAGCCAAGTCAGAACATGCCAGCCAGCAATGGCAATGGGTCGCTGTTTGGGATGGTGAGGAGGGAAGGGGTATCGGGTTTTGGCCTAAGCAGCCAGCCGTCGCATTCAAGCTCGAGCTCCATGCCTTCAGCCCTGCTCCTGTGGCAAGTCAAAGACACAGCTGCTGCACAAAAGTACATAAACCTAGAAATGTCATGTTTATTTTCATTTCATAAGGAAATTGTCTGTCTATAGTTTCGGCTGCGCCAAGCAGGCAGTCTGGGCGGGCCCACTAGCAACTGGCCCTCGTTCGCTTCGGGCCACCTTTAACAGTTGGCTAATAAGCACGCCTGCCAGGCACTTTGTGGGTAGGCTATATCTCTATAGGTAATGTGACACAGGCACGTGGTACGGCACATTTCTTTTTATGGCCACGTAAAGCCGGGCCAACTTGAACGATTTATCGCCTAACCGAAATTTATAGCTCATAATTAGCATATGAAAAATGTTAAGTGATTTCTCTGCCATGTGAATTGCATTCGCCTGTGTCACGCATATACTAAAGGCTATACGAGCATATGGAATAAGTGTAATTGGATTTTGCAAGCGCGATTGGTTGCTTTTAGTCTGTGACATGAAATTGTGAATTTATGTAAATAAATTATTCATATTTTCACACAAAATTGTCTATTTAATCGTCTGAACGCATCGATCTCTGAAACTAAAAGAGCTAGTAAATTGAATTTAGAAATATAATCTAGTATTTATTATTATTATTAACACAATGTGATGAAGCTATTTTATTTCGGCTACACCCATATACTTAGATTTGAACCCGTCTCCTCCACCCTGAATTTGGAATATATATTTTCAAATATCATATGCAAAAGGAATTTGTCTATCCGCTCCGCCTACTGCCTATAATTCGATGGATATCTAATATATATACAAAAGGTTTTTAAGAATTTCTCAGAGATTTTAGGAAAAAAAGACAACTAATTCGGCTTGTCAGTTCAGGCATGCTACACACTTAGTCAGAATATTTAAAATACTACCGACTACTTTATATACAACAATGTTATTCAATTCAATGTTAGCTTCATATAGGTTGGGTTTAGTCTAAGTGAAAACAGGAACCACAATCCCAGATCGGCCCTGGGCAGGCTATCTTTTAGTTGAGCACTCTCGACTAGAATATTTTGAAATTTGTTCATTTATTTTAAGAAACTTAACTATATATTTAAGTATTTAAGCAATGAAGATATTATGTTTTCAAAAGCTATTTGGTTATATAAGCCATTGTTGAGATTAGCCAATTGCTCCGTAGCACATTAGGCTTGTCAGCATTCTCGTTTAGTATCATAAGCGTCAGCCAAAATATTCTATTAAATATTCCGAAAACGCCAGCATTTCATTCACTTCGAAAATTTCAATGTGCTACTTAGTAGCAGTACTTCAGGCAGGCAGCCAAACACGCAAACTGGGGCTACCCACTTCTCAGCTACCAGTTGCCAGTTGCCAGTTGCCAGTTGCGACCAAATAACCACTCATCTAATCACATCGTTATCATCATCAACAATTTTGCACTGTCATTGCCGAACAATGGGAAAGTGGGCCGGTGGCAACGGTACCGACAGTTGCCCCCATTGGTGGCTCAACGTCGTGCAACATGCTGGCTCTGTGACTCCGGCTCTGGCTAGCCGTTTAATCATTTTGTCACGCGTTGGCCAAAAACACCACACAAAAACGCGACCCGGCGGCCCGTCATGTGCTCACAAAGGTGGAGCCGACGATGACGATGAAAATGGGCTGTCATGGGCTAGAAATGGGCTACTGCTGGTTCCTGCTGCTACGTTGGCCACCGTGTTAAATTTTAGCATATGTCATAAAGGCTTAGCCATGATTTATATGTATGTCCATGCTCATGTATATGTATATACGGGCATGGACATAGACAGAATTTGGTAATAAAACGAATTAGGCCCGCAACAGGAACGAGTCAAAAGCAAAACAAATGCGAAGCTTAACGATTTACGAAACGGTTACAAGTAGCCACTGACGGACACGAACTGCCACGGATTCGGGATTGGGAGCACGGAAAGCTAGCAGCACTCGCTCAGCCTGCGACTAGCTTCATATATCTTCATTTGGCGTTTGTCAGCTGTGCGCAAATTTACTTGTGTATAAATATTTATATATTGAAATGCAATGCGAATCGATTGAGCAGTGCCAAAAGCCAGGCATTCACACACACACACACACACACACACACGTACACACAGTCTTCGGGCCAATGTGCCGCAATGCAATCGAGCTGCACGAAATTGAATTTGCTGCAAGTTGCTGCCGCTTAGCCTAGCTAGTGCTGCGAGGGTAGCTTAATCTATTGTTGATAATGGTAATAATATATAGAGAGGGCTAGGCTAAATTATTCCTTAGGTAAGTGACTTATGAGTACTCTTTTAGCAGAGGAGTCTTTTGAAAATTTTCGTCTTCTCCTCAGTCACAAAAGTACAAAAACTATCATGTAAATAACACTAATTTTTATTTGTTGTATGATTACTTCAATATATTAGCTTAGAATAAAAGCATTATTTTATAATTTATTCACAAGTTTTACCTCAAGCCAGCTAACTTCAAGTATAGTTTTTTAAAGGTTATAAGAACCAACAAAAAGAGGACTTAAACTACAGAAGTGACCTTAATGTGTTTCACTATTTCAAGAATCCTTCGATTCTATTACCAGACAAATTTGCTACCGATTCTAGGCCTGCAAGCCCTTGTCTCCATTTTGCGAATTTTAAGCAATTTAAAGACGGTAAAGGCAGCAAAACCAAAGCCTACCTTTGTGCGTTTACAACCGCGGCAGGCACCGTGCTTGCGAATGATAATCGATCTTTATTAATTAAACGGTTGCTAATATTTTTCTTGTATACAAAAGTTGCTGCTGTTTCATTTATTTATTTTATTAAAAATATTTTTAGCATTTGAGAACTATTTAATATATTTATTAATATTAATAATTTGTAATATTTTCATTAACATATGAAAACCTACCATAACTTTATCTAAATAGGGTTAGCTCTACTTCAAAACTTAAATGTTTCATTTAAGTACATTTTTCTATATCCATTTAGTTGTTGTTCAGAATTTTCTAAAAAATTAAAGCGACCAACTCAAATATTTGATAGCTTTACGTTTAGTTTGACATGTAGTTCCCTTAACAAAAACCATTTGTTTTTTCAAGTTTAAAAATTAAAATTTTTAATTTATCTTCAATGTATTTATAATATTTAATCTAGGCTCAAAATAATTTAGTTTGTTTTTTTGCAATGCGATTTCGAACTTAGTTAATTTGTACTTGTATATGTACTATATTGTTAGAGATTCAGAAGGATATTCTGGCTTACATTTTTGTTTAAATATTAAATTATTAAACAAATTATTTAGTTTTATTTATTAAAATTCAGCTTTTTACAAACCTAGTTTGATAATCTAAAGATTATTCATAGTTTACTCTTTAAACATAAATTGAAATTAATTGTGATCCATTCCAAGTTGTGATGGGCATATTTCACGAGCTACCCTCGTGCAACTGCTGTGTGGCAGCATCGGCAACGGCATCGGCATCGGCATTGGCGCTAGCTTCAGTTTCAGTTTCAGCATGTTGTTGTTTGTCGAAATTCAACATGCGCAAATGCGATTTGAGCTCATCGCTCGGTGTTGCCGTCGCCGTCTCCGTCGCCACTTATGGCTCCATCTCTATTCGGGTGTCTGTGTCTGTGCATCTATCGCTATCTGCTGAGTTCGAACTGGCACTCACTGCGTGTTGTCGATGTCGGTTGTCTTGCATTGCATTTTGGGAGCTTTAGCTGTGACAAATCTTTATGCAATGTTGCATGTCGTCTGATTTTGCCATGATGACATGCTGATGGCATAAGCAGGGACAGAATACGGAAACACACGCCTCCCCATTTCTCTTTCGCAGTGCCGCTCCCGTTGCGTCTCCATATCTCAGTCTTTCAGTGATTTGCTCAGTGAAGCGTTAAGCGCAAAAATTGGTAATGGCAGTGGCTGGCAATAGTTGTTCTTTCTTTTTAGCAATCATTGCGCAGGTTTTTCGAGGTTTGATTTGGCAGTGCATCCAAGCTTGGACAACGCGCCAGCTACAACATGTGGATAGATATATATATATATGTATGTATATCTAAGTAGTTGAATGTGTTTTCTTCGAAAAGTCGACTGAATACTTACTGAATTACGAATTCTTAATTCAGACAGACCAAAAAAAAAAGAAGCAATTTGATTGTTATTTCTTTTAAAATTATTTTATTTAATTATCGTATCATTAGAAAATTTGTATTTAGAGCAAAATGATGTTTTAAGCCCCTTATAGGTACCTTTGGAAAATGAAAGAATTCGAATAATGTTAAACTAGCTAATATTATTATTTCCAGTGCATAAGAAAGGGTATATCAGGGTTAAGCCTTAAGCGAACCAATTTAATTCTTCAAAACTGATTGTGGGGTATTTATTGACTGACTGAAACGCTTATTGGTGGCCAACGCTCAGTTCAAGCCGTAAGAACATTTTTCCTTCCTCCAATCGGCTTTAAACACATTTTGAAAACTACCATAACATTATTACCCTTCTATGCGATTCTCATTAATTCAGGTACTGCTTCCAGGCTTTAATTCTTTCATTATAGTGTTTTGTGATCATATCTGATCATGCATTCACACAAATAATAAGTTTTGAATTTATCTTTGTCTCGCTGTGTCCCGCCCTCCAATGTTTTGGTTTTTTAAATACATTTGCATATTTAGCAATTCTACTGGGCATGTTCTCTATATTCAAGAATGTATTATTTTGAAAAGTGACGGAAGGAAAACATATTTAATTACAGTATTTTGTATTTTCAATCTTTGCATAGCCAAAGTATTCTTTTGTATAAAAATGTTTAAAAACGGACGTGTGCAAGTATTGCGATCATTTTATATTGCCTTTTTCAGGTGTAAATTCTTTTGCCGCCTTGACACCGAGATATTTATTGTTATTGAAAGTTGTTTCTCCTTGACTTCAAAATACCCTGATCTGGGAAAAAGTTATTTTAATATGCCACGCCTATTAGATGGTATTTTGTGTGTTTCTCAAATGGGACACTTGCATACTTTTAGGTAGAGCTAATTGTGGGGCAAAGCCAAGGCGCAGGCACGCGCCAACTTCAACTTTTTGGCGGACTTGAACCATCTCCATGTGCTCGAAACTTTTGCAATAAAATTTGTTTCAAATTGCCTTTGAATAGCGGTGCGGCCGAATGCCAAGCGGGACGAGTGCTGGAAAGTGCGGCAGAAATAGGGTAATTGGAATCGCATCCTAGATACTCTTTAGCTTGAAAGTTGTCAACGGGAGCTGTCCCCGAGCGCGTGGCATTAGGAAGCAAAGTGCACCCCGGGGTGGCATTCGGGCCTGGTAAATAAATATCAAATATATTGAGAGAGGTCGCGCAAAAGTTAATTACATTGTGTTAACGGGCCGACTAATTTTGTAATTCTGTTTCTGAATCATTTAACCATGAAATTGGCTGGCCAGCCACGCCCAAAACGCCCATCCGTCCAAATGTGAACGCCCCAGCCAAATGATAGTCCGCAGCGCATTAGCCGCGCATTTACAGCTCGACAGCGGCGGCTGCTTGTTCCAGGACGAGTTTACAGCTCAAATGTGAAAATTAGTCTTTCAACTGGTTAGCCGCTTACAGCCTGAGGCCCCTTCGGCACCCACCAGACCACCCAAACCCCTCGTCCGTACCCGTACCAGGACAAGCCAGTCACCATTTGACAGCTGGCACAAAATTTATATTGAAACTTTTTGGTGCTGAGGCACATTTTGAATATTTTGATTATACATATTACATATTATTATTTTTAATTTCTGTGGCTTTTACACATAAATTAATGCAATTATATGTGCCGCAGGCGCTGGCCATGTGGGCGGGGCTCAGCTGCGTGTGCGCCTGATTAATTTCCAGTGTCTTTTGATGTTAGCAGCTGGCCCCAGAGGCATTGTGGCAAATGGCATTAGCGCGCAAATAAATTCAATTAAATCATTTTCGTTCAACTGTGTTGTTAATAATTTGTGTGTACTTGTATTTGTGTTTGTGTGTATCTGTGTGTGGGTGTTTCTGTGTGGGAATAATAAGCTGTCCGAAAATTTTGGGGAAATATCACGAAAGCAAAGAGTTTGAGACGCATTTACTAAGATCTTAGCTAAACTGGGAATCTATTATTAATAGAGTTTAAGAAAACGATTATTTACAAGCTTCATTAATTTTTTAACATAATAATGTAGTAATCTATTAAATAGATTTACTCTCGTATTTAAGACTTGAGACTTATATTTTATTCTTAAAAATTTAAGTAGAAAAATTCATTCTCAGGCAATAAGAAAAAGTCAATAACCGTAAGCCAAACGTGAGCCAAATGTTTTAAGTCCCTAATTTGTAGTCCAATATATACATATAACGGCCTACTATCTGAAATCTGGTTGGATTTACCAGCTTTATATTGTATATTCGAATGGTTCTATCCCTGTTGCGAGGTAAAAAACAATGGCACATATATTTCGTAATTATCTTTAGAGATTTTGACGTTGTTCATAGTGAGGCCCAAGGCTTAAAATGCTGGAGAAAAAGGCTTTTGACCTGCTTAAGCCGGGAAAATGGCGCCCAAATACATATCTGGTTGCGACGTACAGTGCGTATACGTAATAAACAAAACAGCTGCAGCTACAATTGTTGCCATTGCTTTCAACTTTGATTGTGTGTGCGTGTGTGTGCGTGTATGTGTGCTTTATTTGAATTTACTGCCAAGCAGCCAAACACAGTTAAGCTTTCCTATGGCCGTGCCATATACATACATATATAGAGCGAGTCAGTGTCACGCCTCAGCTTCAGCTTCAGCCACAGGCACGCTTACGCCCAAGCCCAAACCCACGCCCACGTCCACGTCTAAAGGCACGCCCACTTGGACCCACTCCCAGGGCAGACATTGTTCGAGTGTTTGGCGTTTGCCTCTGTTGAATAATAAATTGTATTTTGCGGCATTTAAAAGCAATTTTTAACATTTTTCAATCTCAATGGTGACGATGAAATCCCGACACACGCACACATTCATAAATAAGCATACATACAATATGTATAAAGGCGAGTGTATTTGTGCGTGTGTGTGTTGCGTACAGCTCATACAGATGAAGCCGATTGAGCCGATGGAGCCGCTGCGCCAGGCTGTATGCTGCACACATAACGAGCATCGTTGTTGCCATTCCGGCCGCCTTGTGCGCCACAGTTTTGTCTAGCAATTTCGCAGTGAATTGTCCTGGGAGCTCAACCGAGCCAGCCAAGGATGTCAAACAGCAGCAACAGCAGCAGTAGCAGTAGCAGCCGCAGCAGTAGCAGTGGAAGCCGCAGCAGTACTTGCAACATTTTTGGAAATAAAGCTGGCGGCGGTACATGATTCTCTGCATTTGGTTAAGCTTCGAGTGAAGACAGCTACGATTCGGCAGCAAAACAAATTGCAGCATTTAAGACCTCTGTCCGTTTGTCTACACCCCCTGCCTAACCCTTTGCCCCTCTGTGTTTATCATTCTATCTGTGCGTGTGCAGCGCAAGCAAATTGCTGCAAATTTTGTGGGTGGCAGAGGCAGCTTTGCATAAAGTTTGATTAAGTGTGTAATCTAGGATCCAACCCAAGCACCGCCTCCCAGTTCAAATGACGCTGCATTCATTGTTCGATATATACTTTGCCCAGCAATTGCTTTGACAAAGAAGCAGCAGCCAGAATCAGACCAAATTGCAATTTATGTAATGCTCAAGATTCATAATTATCAGCTCGATGTTAAGAAGCTTGACTGCGATACTTAGCAGAAAACATATAAAATGGTTTATTATTAGACAGAGCTCGATTTGGAGATTCCGTGTATCTTTGTTTGAGTTGTGCCACGCATAAGATTATTTTAAATTAAATAACCTCCCTAGAATAAGTTAATCCCCAAAACTATTTCAGATGTTTAAAATGACAAACAGAATTTGGAAGTAAATAACCAGAAGGAGGCACATAAGATTCTATGGATGTGACTTCTACTGTTTTTGAATTACAGCCACCTAATTGGAAATTTTCTTCTCATTTTTTAAGTCAATACCTTGAAGTGTTTTGTATTTCACCAGACTTAACTATCATTCTAGGCTTCAAATTATACAAATTATACGGTACACGGAAAACTAAAGATTAAAATTGGAAGACAAGAACTTGGTTCGGGCAAAGCCAGGAAATATTACCATGTGCCATTATCCTTCACCTTGACTGAATTGTGTCAGGAACACTTGCCAGTGTTCAGGAAATCTAGCCAGCCATTTATAGCATATAAATATTATATAGAAATCGTATTCCTTTTATTTTAGTGTTTAGCTCGAGTCAGCCAAAATCCAAGCATATTATTTTATATAGAATTAAAGGTTGATTTAAATATACAAATTTATTAAGTTACTCATATAATCAGTTCAACTGGTTTTTTCTGTCATTTCATTGGCTTGGAAAATCTTTTTAGAACATTAAATCGCATTTTAAAATGCAGTTGCCAGTTGAAAATAGTGCAAATGTCGCCTGAATAACCCTTCTTAAGTATTTGTTGAGTGCGAAGGGAAATAGTAAAACTTTTGTAATGAGAAAAGTTAAAGAGAAAGAAACCGTCGACAGATTTCAGTTCCATCATAAAGGGCGGGGCATCTTAATTCCGACTAAGAAAATTCAGAGCAGGCATTGCTTTGTAGCTGGCATACAAGTCAACAGAAAAGTAACGACTGAAGTTTAAATGGATCAGCGCTTACAGCGACGACGTCGGATGAAAAAGAAGCCAAAGTCGGGGTAGGTAACTCGCCTAGCAAGTGAAGAGTAACCAGCACAATGACAATCTGACAACGTCCTCCAGATTAAGCAGGCTGCTGCTAGATTTAGCGCCCAAGTTCAAATCATCGGCCAGCTATACTCAGTTGGTCTGGGATCAGCTGCTGTGCGTCCTCCTGCCACTGTTGGCCTTCTTCAGGGATTCGACGCGCGTGATCAAGCGCTGCACGAAACCGGATCGGCAAGAGTTTCTACGCTCTGCGCTGGCCATCACGCTGGGTTTTCTCATTATGGGCTTTCTTGGCTTTATTATAAAACTGCTGCACATACCTATCACCAATATTATTATGGGCTAACCTGTGGGGTCAAATACTCAACAGCAACAACAACTACAGCAAAAAAGCAGACAAAAATAAAGTTTCAATTCAATTGGCAGCAGACAAAGACTTCACATTCTGGCGCCTGGCCAACCAGCCAAGCTACAAATAGCAGGCAGCGCCTTGCCAAAGCCTCGCATGCCAACTGCAAGGCTGCCATAACAAAGCCAAGCTACTAGCTGCCATTGTTGTCTGACCCCGACCCGACCCGACCCAACCCGACCCCCATCCAGAGGGTGTTACTAAACTCGGCCCATTGCAAGTGTTGACAAGAAAATTTCACCGCGCACTTTTCTGGAAAACAGTTGCCGTTGCCAAACCAGCAACTGTCGGATGTGTGTAAATGTAATCAAATCAGCAGCTCGCCAAACTTCACACTGGACTTGAGAAGCTGAAGCAGCATTGCCAATTGTCATTTAGAGTGGGGGAGGGGCATTGCCAACAGACATTCTGAGCGGAGGGTCTAGGGATAAGTCAAGCAAGTGTTGGGCTTATATTTTTGTTTGCTTTGCACAGTTACGCGTAATTTATTTATTACTTATTAAGTGTATATATGAAAATCATATATAAATTTCTCAGCAGCAGCATTGCCATTTGATATTTAGAGTAGTAGTAAGGGCATTGCCAACAGTTATACTAAGTGAAATGTCAAGGGATGTCATTGCAATTGGAGTTAAGGCATTGCCAACAGGCATATTAAGAAAAATGTCTTTGGATAAGTCATGCAAGTGTGGAACTATTATTATTAAGTTATTAGTTTTTAGTATATATAACATATATATAAAGTTTTTTGTCAAATTTGTCACTGCAAAGAATATCATTTCTTTAACTAAGTAATTCCATGCATAGACTTTGCTAATTGCCTTCTTAATATAATTTCTAGTAAGCATCTAAATTCCTTACTTATTCATAATAATACCTCGATTTTAATTCCTTAAAATATTTAGATAAATGTGTCGCGTCTGTTTTAAATTGACAATAAATTTTTTTTAAATTTTTTGTTGGATATGAATATTCATTCACATTTAATAATCCGTCTTCGTTCTTTTTTTTTTGTTAGATACACAAATTAGATTGCGATTTCTGGTAGATTAATGACAACCCTTCATTGCTTTTAGTGAATTTTGTTTCTGACAAATGTATCTTATTTATAAAACCTTTTTTAATTACATGTTAACTTAATAAGCCTTTTTACGTTTTAAATTAAGCTTTAAGTTAAGATAAAGAGTAACATTTGGAATTTCTTGCAACATCTCTGAACACAATTTTAGTTTTAATTTTTATTCAAAGAACAAGTAGACAAATCGACAGAAATGTTTCTCGATTGTCAGCATGGGTTATTTTGTGGGTTTGCCCGAAAATTAGCTAGCAATGCTTTTGTATGCCACGTATGCTAACGGAGTGCAGAGCACAGTCCTTGATATTTTCATATCCTTTAGCCAGTTGCATGCGCATTGTCGCATGTGTCTCCATTTGCTGCTGTTATGTTTTATTGATGAGACTCTCAAACCAAAATTGATGATGCCTCGGATGCGACATCATCGCGCTCCCTCCGCCTTTCACGCCGACGAAATCGATGCGCTGCCAGTCAACAAAGTTAGTTTGTTCGCCTTGTTGCGTTTCCCGTTGCTGTTTATGTTGTTGTGGTTGTTGTTGATGCTGATGCTGTTGTCGCCGCTGGCAAATGGCGCAAATTTATTCAAAACTTTTTCTGTGGCAACCACAGTTGCAGCCACAATCGCCGTCGCCGTCTCCGTATGCTTTAAAGCGCTTTTATGCAACAGGCGACAAAGCAGCTCAAAATAGCAACTTAGCAAACGCCGAGCAGCAAGCGTGTTATGCTACGGGAAAGCACCTGAGCTGCCGCACTCACACGTGCACACACACAGGTACACCCATATGCGCTGCACTAAAAAGTGGCTTCCACTTTCGGGGTTATGAAGTCACTTAAGCAAAGGGAAAACGTGCCTGCCCCACGGGCATAGGGTAAAGGATAAGCGAAAAAAAGGAAAACTCAAGAAAACTGAGCATCAGAAGAACGGTATAAAAGTAGTCAAAGGGAAAACTAAAGGACAGACATACCATATACAGCGCCTTGCCCCGATCCCGCTTGCCGGCACGGCCTGCAATTGAGTTAGTTATCTAACACTTTGCCAAACCTCATACTGCAGAAGAGAACACGCCCCGTTTTCAGGAATGCTATACATTTATTGTACCCTACAAGAGGATATTATTATGAGTTGCTAAAAGGGATACTTTCACATAGGAAGGTTATTACAAGCTTATGGAAAATTAATGAAGAAATTAATTAGGTTCATTTTAAGCGCTTTTTTATAATTTCTCTCAATACAATATATGTTTGATTTATTAAATACTTTCGAAACTTATGATCAAAGTGGTGGTCACAAGGTTTTCCTTTTGTTGATATATATTTGGGTGTTTTTTTTTAATCGTATTTCACAAGTTTCTGTATAACGTTGTTTTCAAAAAAATTAATTTAAATAAAATTGTGATTTTTTTACTTTAATTTCAACGGTTTCTTAAGAATTAGGTAAATTGTTTTATGCATGTGCTAAAATGCTCTTTTCAAAATGTATTTTTTCTTGAATAATTTAAGTCAAGTCTTACATAAATGTTTTCAAATATTATTATTTTTGATTTTTGAAAGAGCATGCCTAGTTCGTTGGATCAAGAAAACTTCTTGATGCCAGATATTTGAGTTCTTTTCTTTTGCTGCGTTTTAATTAAAAGTGAAGTGCGGCCATTAATTTGCAACTACAAATTACACTCAATAAAACATGGCTAGCACACTGATTTTTCGGCACACACACACACACAGAGACAAATACACTCAAAATTTGCCAGCACATGGCAGTGTTCGAGCTAGTGTGTGTGTGCGCTTGTGTGAGTGTGTGTCTGGCTGGCAATCAATTTGCACTTTGACTACAATTACTGATTTTCGACACTTCAAAGGATTTTATAAATTGCCATTTGGGCACCCCAGCAAAAAACCCGAACTCAGCCCCATTCAAAACTGCGCCCATTGCTGCTGTTGCTGCTGCTGCTGCTGCTCCGACTTTGGCAATTTGTTTTGGCCATTTACTTTGCCAGTTTTCACACATGTGTTTTAGCTCTTGTTGCCTTTTGCCATGGTGCAGCCCTTTCCTTTTGTAAGGCAATTTTTTTGTTGATTGCGCCTGCCGAGTACAACTTTAATTAAGGCAATGTGCGGATCCTCTGGAAAGTTAAAAGTGCGCTTTACTGGCCGGTGGAGAGGCGTGGCACATAAATGGGCTGCAAATGAAGCAATTTTTGACATGGCAAAGCTCATAGTTTACAGCTTGTCGATTATCTATGTCCCCTGGCAGATACTATAGCGATAGTCCCTTTGTATGTCTTTCTTTCCGTCAATATAAAAGTAACAATTTTTGTGCCTGTGGGCGATCAGTGTCTTCTTCATTTATAAGTGGAATCAGAATGAATAATTTGTGCACTTAAACCAATAAAATGGAATTCACAAGCAGCTCTCCTTGTCGCATCTAACTAAATATGCCTTTTGACAGTTGGGACCGGGCCAATGTGGACCAGTTAAGGGCCCAGGCGAGCCGTTCATATTATATGGCACACTCGCATATTTAATAAAAACCAATAAACGTTAAAAGCCTTTGAGTGGGCCATTGCCATAAGCTACCTGCCGGCCGGCCGGCCGGCCGGGTGGGTGGGCGTCTGGTGACCAACTGAACGCCCGATTAAATGCATTTAAATGTGTTTTCATCATAATTATGCATATGCAAACATGACTCGACCAATTCGCCCAAGCTGGCCCAGTCGCCCCAGCCCCCATAGCCGACAGCCAGCACTGTTGGCGGTGCCGTTGGTTTTCCGGGAGCTTAAGTGCTTTAATGGCTTATAATTATGTTGCATGCAATTATTGTCGATGGCACACAACGTTGGCTCCCACGGTGGGCAAATGCAACGAACAATTATTTATTTATTAAGTAAAAAGCAAATCGATACATCCACAGCGCGTTTGATGTGTGCACGAAGTGTGGAAAAACTTCGGCAGCAGTAGCAGCAGCAGCTGGGCTGTTTTGCTTTTGAACATCAAATTCAATCGCTAAATTATGCAAATATGCCGCAACTGCGACAATCTGTGATGGCGACCCAATATGCGCAACATTACGTATACGCAACGTGGCCGCTACTGAGGCCGAGGCTGCGGCCTAGTCCCTTTCCCACACACACACACACACATACGAGCATGTGTGTGAAGCTTGTGTGTGCATTTGTGTGCAAAGAGGTCGACACGTCGCGACGTTGAGTTCATCGATGATGATTTTGCTGCAATTCCGTTGCCTAGTTTTGGGGGCACAGCAAAAACAAAAAAAAACACCAAAATTGACAACTGTCAGAGACCAACGTGGGGCCTTCGTTTGCGTGTGGACTACGGTTTTGGGCTCGGCTTTTGTATGCTGCCGGCTGCGTCTTTGCTGGCATTGCTTTTGCGGCATTTCGGTATGTGTGTTTGCCACCTTTCCGGCTCGCTTAGGTAGTTGCATGGCAATGGATCGGCATCCAGATCAGGTTTGCGGAATGGGTTGCAATTTTATTTCGGCGACGTGACAAACGCAATCAGCGTCAGTCACATGTGTAAAAATGTTTTCCGCTTTATGCGTGTGCGTATTTTTGTGCTGTTTCTGTTTGATGGCACCCAACAGCAAGACAGCCAGAAGCAGACAACTGGAGATGTATGCAGAGAGCTCTGCATGGATACTGATATATGTGGTCTGCTGAAATGGGGAAGGGGATTGAACGCTGCTGCGGCATTTCGTCAGCATATTGACGCACTCCCTGCAATTTTTGTTTTATTTAACTTGGAGAACATGTAAATATGTCTTTGCATTGCATGGTAAGTGCTACTGAAACGAACTGTCTTTTATTACAATTGAGATATTTTCAGCGAAAATTCATTTCTTATTTATATTTTAGGAAATAAGCTTAAATACAAAATATTAAAACAAATAAACATATATTTCATTTAAAAAAATATTTATGCAATACATTTTTCTTAAAAAATGAAATATATATATAAATATTATTATTATTTAGAAGCCCATTAATTTCGCAGCTATTTAATTAGATACTTTGAAAATTTAATTGGGTGCATAGTTAAATTTGAGCTAATTTATCATTTGAGTGCGCCTAAGAAACAGAAATAAACGTGCAGTTGTACAAAGTGCTATTCCCAATATATGCTTCAAAATATTGCAATTTTTTTATCGAATATTGAAATGCAACCTGCTGCAGTGCAAGTTGCTGTGCATGTGTGACTATGTGCTTGCAAGTGTGTGTGTGTGTGTGTGTTTGCGTGTGTGTGAATACAACATTGAATTATCTGGTGTTTGGTATAAAATGTTTGCCAATTGGCATTGCGAGTGTAAGTGCAAAATGGAAATTCGATGGCAAACCCGGAATATTTATTAAATTGTCGACTGCAAATTATGTATGCAATTTAAACGAAATTATTCATGTGAGAAGATTTTTCAAATATTTATATGCTGCATGCAGTTGTATATAGCCCAATGCCAGCATGCTTGTGGCCAATTTTCGGCATTTTTGTTTGTGCCAGCTCAAAGCAAAAATTGCAAATTTAATTAAATCTATGCAATTGCACGACTATATTTAATATTTACATTTTGTGACAATTTTACGCGTCAATTTTCTTGTTAGCTCCAACGCCTTTTGTTTCGTATTTTTATTTCTCTGTGCACGAGCTATGAGTTTTGTTTTTCTTTTTTAGATTTTTTATAAATGCTGCATGAGGCGCACTTCCTGCTTCCTGTGGGCGAAGGGAATCTTGTGGCTATGCTGGTGAAAACAAACGGAAATAAAGATATTTGGGTGGCCAAACTCAAAGTTGAGCTTTGATGTTGCCAGTGCCAGAAACAGAAGATGAAGCAGCGCTTTGAGCGTTTTTGCCAAAAATTGTCAATCCCCTTAACGCTACAAATAGTTAAAATATGTGTTATATATAAGCTCGTTCATTGTTCAATTTTGTGCCTTGATTTAAGCCGATTTTAAAAATATTTCTTTTAATGGACTTTTTTTTATTTATATTTATTCTTAAAATATATATAGACATTATTATAATTTAGAGATTTATTATTATTTTTATTTAAGGAAAGTATTTCTAAGTTAAGTTTTTGTATTTTATAGAAATACTAGCGGGTATAACCCGGCCTTGCCCGTGGCATGTATGTTATAAAATCAATGTTTTTAAAAAGCTTTCAAAATGATTTTGAAACTGATCGGACGGGAAACAAACAAACTTAAAATTCACCCAAAAAAACTTTGAAATGTATTTTCCACCGAAGGAGTTTTGATTTTGCGAAAAATGTGAAACACTTCTCAAATGATTTTTCTTATAGATCTTTGGAAATAAATTTGAACACAAAAGGTCATCCACCAAATCTTCGACCCCCATTTGCACCAAGAAGGGATGGATTTTTCAAAAAGTGTGAAACACCCCTCAAATGAATTTGAACATAGATCTTTGAAAATGAGTTTGGGGCCTATCAGATGGCAAACAAAAAACTTTCATACAACCGTTTTCCGCCAATTTACTACTGTTGCGGGTGGAATTTCCCTATTCGCTGAAATACGTATTCACTAAGTTCTTATGGAAAGCTTTGAAAATAAGCTTAAAGCAAATAGGACACAACTTAAAACGTCGCCCAAAAAATCTTTAAATCGCATTCCCCCCGAAGAAGTTTGGATTCTGCGAAAAGTGTGAAACACGTCTCAAATGATTTTTCTTATAGATCTTTGGAAACGAATTTTGGGCGCGAAACGTCACCCACCAAATTTTTGACCTCCATTTCCACCAAGGAGGAACGGATTTTCCGAAAAGTGTGAAACACCCCTCAAATGAATTTGAACAAAGATCTTTGAAAATACGTTTGAGGCCGATCGGACCGTTTTCCTCCAATTTACCACTCTTGCGGGTGGTATTTCCCAAATCGCTGAAATATGTATTTATTAAGTTCTTATGTAGAGCTTTGAAAATAAGTTTGAAGCAACTCGGACACAACTTAAAACTTCGCACAAAAAATCTTTGAATCGCATTCACCCCGAAGAAGTTTGAATTCTGCGAAAAGTGAAAAACACGTCTCAAATGAATTTTCATATAGATACTTGGAAATAAATTTGAGGGCGAACCGTCACCCACAAAATTTTTGACCATTTCCACCAAGCAGGGATGCATTTTCCAAAAAGTGCGAAACATCCCTCAAATGAATTTGAACCAAGACCTTTGGAAATAAATTTGAGGCCGATCGGATAGTAAACAAAAAAGTTACAAACAAACGTTTTTCGCGATTTTTCCACACTTGCGGGTGGAATTTCCCGAAACCCCGTCTTAACGTGCACCTACATCACGTAAGGTAAACAAATTTCAGCTTCCTAGCTGTTACGGTTTGGGCTGTGCGTTGATCACCAGTCAGTCAGTCAGTCAGTCAGTCAGTCAGGACAAACAGTTTTATATATAGAGATATATATACATATACTGACTAGGACAAAGCTCTGCCTATGTTAAGAACATGAGCAGAGATAAAGAAAGAGAATGGGAAATATGAAAATTTGAATATATGAGAATCGCATAGAAGAGCGAAATTATGTAGTAAACGTCTTTGCATAAATCATATCACAAATGGATTTTCAAAGATTTAAAAAATTATTGTTTTTTAAATGTGATTTGTTGTCTATTATTAAGAAACCGAAATTCCAATTTTAATAACATTTTGATTATTAACATTTATAAATTTTAGTAAATTTATACTGAGGTATATTTCGCTCATAAGTCAATTACAAATAATAAGCCTGGCTTTTTTTATTTATATTTACTTATGTTAAATGTTAACTAAATGTATTCGGAGAGGAGTTCATTTTGTAAGCGCCCTTCGGTAGCTGCAAAATAATTTCAAGCACTTTGTCAAGTGGCAGTCAGTTGACATTCGATTAGCTTCCACCTTTTTATGCAGCCGCTGTGTACTTTAGATCTGCTATCATTTTTGCATGTAACAGGCAGAAATGATCTGGTATAGGGCGCTAGGTTTATATCGACGTTATGCAAATGTGAGCCCAAACTTACATAGATGGTGTAGTCGTGGCTTAGCACCTGTTTGCCTCGTACATACTGTAGCTGCCTTTGCCTTGCCGTTGTCTTTCAGGGTCTTTTATATGTGGCACATTCAATTACCGGCATTTCCGTTAACTGTCACCTTCGCACTGCAATCTTTCACGCAACTTAAATATTTATAAGGTTTATTAATGCGCATGTGGAGTTGGGGGCCGAAAGAAAACATTTATAATTATTTATTATAGCAAAAAGAGAAACCGTTTTTGTGTCTGCAAGCCTTTGTCTTGCTGCTCCTGTGTATGGGTGTGTGAGAGTGTGTGCGAGTGTGCATATGTTGCCAGTTGTTGCAGAGTGGCAAACGAAAGCGAAACGAAACTGTCGCGGGAATAGCAATAAATCATTTATGCAGCAGCCTTGCACTTACAGACTCACACACACACATGTGTACAAAGTGGCATAAATCAACTTACACACCCATGCCCAAATGCACTCACACTCTCACACACACATGCATTGGCACAGCCAGACGCACACAAACAGGGACGTGTTCGCAGTCATATGCAGAACTTGCGCGAGTTTTCCCAAAGGAAAATGCAGCAGAAAAACTGCAAACTTACGCGCTTCGCTTCGTCGCCTCGTCATCTCTAGCCAGTGATCCACACCCCACTTCCTTCCCCCACTCACCTTTCGTTGTGAGTGCACGTCAGTGCCTCATGTGTCTCTTGATAAGCACACTTGAAGTTGCAGCATCAGCAGCAGCTGCAACTGCAACTGTGGCAAAGGAAAAGGCACTGTTCAAATCGGCTACGAGCGCAGTGTGTTGTTCTGTGTCGTTTTTGAGATATGTCAAGCACTTTATTGACAATTGCCAAAGTGTGTTGAGCAGTGTTAAGTTTTCTCACTGAATATAATTTCTTTTCTGTATAAGAAACTAAATCGTATTTAACTCATGCTCATGCTCATGCTTTAGACAACTAAGTAAGTATTAACAATTAAGATGTCTTATTGTAAAAACTTATTTTATTTTGTGTAGTAACTGTCTGACAGGTAACTGGAAAATCGTTTTGCATTTCAAATGTTAATTTTTCTTTGGAATAACAGAATTAGCAATATTATCCATTGGCAATACCTGATATCTCCATGCCTATACATAAAAAAGAGTTCAGTATAACCAAATTCCTTTAATGATCCTGGTTGGTTTTGGTTCAGATCGTTAATCTTTTATAAACCGACTTTTAAGGAGTATATATATATAGTATATATATATATATGGCAATATGCGCAAATTATTTGTTAAACTGTTAAATTTTCTAATAAAATCAGGGGATTACAAAAACAAATTATTTAAATTTGGTTCCTTAATAAATTATTTGTTCTCAAAATTTTGGAAATTTATATACATATGATGCATAATAGCTTTTAATTCATCCTCAAATACGTCATATAACTAGATCATAAATGTTTATATGTTTATATCATATTCCGCACGTCGCACCAATTATCATCTTGTTGCATTTTGAGGGCTTCGCGCTGCAGGTTTTTTTTTGTGTGCTTTTATACAACTTCCGTCGATTTACGAAATTATAATTGCTCTGTTCCCGTAACCAGCTTCAACGAGCGCCAACCAAAAAACAGGCAACGGCCATACCTATTCATGTTTGTGGGCGCTGCATAGAAGAGTCGTGTAGCGTTCACAATGCGCTTCCGCCTCGTTGTTGTTTTGCATGTTGACATGGCACGAGGAACGTGGCAGACGCGGCCACGTTACTCATACGTCGCGTGGGCGGGCGTGTTGACAATACATGGCCATATTTTTCTTTTTGCCGCTAATGCGGCACGCCCCAAACCTACATTTGCACCCACGCATGTAAAGCGCGTAAAGTTGAAATGACAATCGAAAGCCGGGCCAACAATGGCAGCCAGAGGCAAAACCGGAGCCAGTCAAGTGTGTGGGTGTTGCAGCTGCTGCAGCTGTGCGCCTTTTCTTTTCACAGAACAACAACAGCAACAACGGCAACAGCAGCAATGCAACGTGACAACTTCCGCTGCATGCGCTGCTGGCACAAAGAAAAACAGCGTAAAACTGTAACGGAATTGCATTGTGAAAAGCAAAATGTTTTTTCCTGGCACACGGCAAACAACAACTGTAGCAGCCAGCAGCAACAACAACCCAAGGAACACAGTAACACATTTGAAAAAAAAGGCCTTCAGGCTGATATCAGCACACATCTATTACTATTATTGTATAACAAGTATATCGCATGCTATTTCTAACTATTATATAGGAAATGCACAGTTATCGCAAATCAATTAAAGCCGCACGCCAACGCAATTATTTTGATTTATACGCCCCGTGGTATACAGTGCAATTTCATTTAATTATGCAAATCAGATCATCGCGGCTAGCTTATTAATTTATAACATTTGACGTTTGTTTTTATAGCCACATTTCAATTTATTAGTTTTGGTACGAAGAAAAACTAAGTGGAAGTAACAAATAACTTGATAGTATCAAAATTTCTGTGTTTACACATCTGATTAAAATTTGGAAATGATAAGCAAGTTACGCATATTTGAAACAAATCTGACAGACAGACAGATATTTACTGTCTATTCGGAGCTATATTAAGATATTCGGTTGTGACAAAGTTTTGTATAAAGCAATGCAACATTTTAAATGAGTAAATGCATAAATCTTTCTCCAAATTATTCACTTGGCTACACACGTGGAGAACTGCAATATTTTGACCCCTTAGGTGTTCTAACTTCTGGAACTGCTCAATATCTAAAAGGCCATTGGCGTCCAAAATGTTCATCTCGGCAGCTGCGCAACGCACATAGCACATATATTTCATTTCAACATTTTCCAAATGTCCTTCGGCCTGTGCCTGATCTATTTTGGATAATAACTCCGGCCTGGTGGCATTATTTTCAGCCTGGCATTTCTCTTCCACGTCAAGGGGTACGTTTAAGCTCTACAATTTAATTCAAATATATATAATGTAATATGTCCATACAGATTCTTATGGAATAACTTACTTGTACATAAGCCAGCATAAATGCAAGAGTTATTAGTACATTTATAGTTAAGTTTAGGGCTAACATATTATTGCTCCTTTTTATTGGTTATTTTAGAGTTTAGCTCCTTTTATGGTTTATGCTATTGAAATATTTTTGGAAACTGTGTGTTTTGAATTATAAACTGATCTCGAACACTTCGCTTGGACGAAAACATTTGACAGTTCATCTAAATTTGGCATTGGCTTTTATAGAGTCGTGGTGAGAGCTCCACATTATTTCCCTTTATAAGTTCAACGAGCCAGAACTATGAATGGCGCTTTTGAATTAACAGTTGCGTAAGACGTTAACTTGATTATGTTAATTAACTCTTTCATGGGTAAACAAACTAATTATTATCTGCGTATCCATAAATCTATCAATTTCAGTTTTTAGCATTCCAGTTATAAAACAGAGAATTGCACAATTCCCTTTGTATTAAATGAATTGCGCAAAAAATTAGCTATAAATGATTGCAGATGTATTATTATTCTTGTGTTCAGGTCGAGTTTTAAGTCATGTGTACAATTTAGATAATTTTCAATTAATATAGCTATTTATTTTTAAAAAAATTTAAAAAAAAATAATTTGTAGTTTTACTATTTTGATTTACATATAATAAATTCATCAATTCCATGATAAATGCTCACCATCTTAGAAAATAGCACCTAAGACCCTGCGAAAATCAGTACAATATATTATATAAGATAAACAAAATCAAAATATTATCCCAAAATTAATAAAAATGTAAAATGAATGAAGAGTTCTGATATTTACGTCAATAACAAATCAATAACAAAGTTTGATTTTTATTGCTAAACAATATATAATTGTTTAATTTTTATGTATAACATAAGTTTTGTATAAGGGTTCAGAATTAAACGTTCTAAATTACAATTTCCTGACAAGATCAAAGTGACTAAAAAAATTAATAAATATATATAACAGCGATAGACGTCTATCACATATGATAAAACTTAACGGTCACATAGAGTAACAAAAGAAGAGGAACGAAAAAAATACGAAATTCAAACCATTTAAATATATTCATTTGAAATTGACATAATTTTTTTTTAACTTCCAATAAACCATCAAAAGTAAAATTTTTGTTTTTGGACGCCGGACTGTGTAATATATTTTATTTTAATGATTTAATATTTGCTTTCAGTTTGCATATAGCACAGGTAGAAATAAATATTATCATTCAATATTTGAACAATTAACTTTAATGAGTCATTAGAAAAAATATATTCATACAATTGCTATTTAAACAACTTACTTTTGTTCTATGCAATTTAAAAACGTGTATACAAATAATTTTCAATATAAATTCGTAGACAATTAAGTTAATTTATCTTCTTGTTTTTGAATAAAAATATTTATAAAACTTGATACGTGTTTATTTACATTGCGTGCTCATATTTTAATATTTTAATATGATTTATTTAAGAACAAATACTTTCTTCTTCTAATTTTACTGCTCGAGTTCTCCGTGCTGCATGCTGCTTCTGAAGTTCGACTACTTTGTTGAAGTTGAGGTTTTGTTATTTGTTATCAATCACAGGATGAATAAATAGGCACACATAATCAGCTTAAGCCTGTACGCAGTCTGTTCATCCGGTGCTTCTGTCATTCGGGTAATAATAGCTTCAGCTGCCTTCTTTGTGGCAATCACAAGATGCAAGTCCATGCGGTCCTGCTGATTCAGCTTTTTCTGCAGTTGACAGTCTATGTTGCACTTGTATTTTAATTCAACTTTGTTGCCGGGCAGGTTTCGTTCCCAAAAGCCTCAAACAGTTTATACTCATTGTCGGTAATATTATGAACCTTAAGACAGTATTCAAACGGATCGCGACACAGCATTTTATTAGGAATTTGTGCCTTTAGTTAGTTGAACTGTATGCTAACCGAAACCAAAACAAACAACATCAGCAGCAGCACAGGTTTCATGATAGGCCGCGGGCTTATAATTGCAAGAACCTTTACTAAATTTACTAAGTAGTTTATTCCCATTCGATTTTTAAAGCTCAACATTTGATTTATTACGAGTACCTATAGAGAAGAAGTCCACCCAGTATACTGCATATTCTTACTCTCTGACTCTCAGCACAAATTTGGATTTGTTACTGCTCAGCTATTACGCACGTCATAATATTGGCGGCATATTCGCAGAGATCTGCCTCTCCATGGTGCTTTTTGTTGCACTTGCGGAAAGCAATGCGATCGGTGTCACGTAGCTCTGCCAAACTTTCCACCTGCTTCATACTGAGGTATCCGTCGGAGTCCAGTACACCCATTTCGTTAACTATACAATGCATAAAGCACTTGAATTTCCTTTCAATGTCTCCAGTTTCTTGGTCCACCGTTCCATATTTTATTAGCTTTTCATACTGATTCTTGGGAATGTGGTTCTTATCCAAACATTTGTCAATCACTTCATCCTGAGAGGCACTCTGTTGAATTCAAATGATTGTAAGTAATCAAAACTTAAAAATTTCTAGTAAACTCTTGAGTTACCTGTACTGCAATGAGTAGAAAACCAAGAAAAATGATTGCACATGCGTTTTTCGTGCTGTCAAACATTGTATTTAATTCTGCTTTCAATCAGTAACTGCAACTCAACGGAAATTTCTCGACTGTCTTATTATTCATTTTTAAATCGAGTTATATATCTGCTTTATTTATTTCTAATGTGCATTAAATATATTGCATGCTTGTAATTAATACGCTCTTTTTATTTACCATACACAAATAGTGTATTCATAGTTTATTTAGAGCATCTAGACTTGTTTGTCGCTTCACGGTTTTGTGGCACTAGCGTGTCTAATTGGGCTTTAAATCAGAGAGAATCAGTACAAAATGATCACAATATTAATTAAGAAAGTAAAGTATATATATTCCATATATAGCCTTCTCCGTCTGCTTGTTGCCATGCAAACTAGTCTCCCAGTTACAAAGCTTTTGTCATGCCTGTTGCAGGCAGTACATATCTCAAAGTCGGCAGATCGGCTATGCCCTATATACTGATATATATATACCCAAAAAAAAAAGTAATTGTATTTTGTTTTCTTCACATGCCTGCAAAGTAAAAGCTCTGTGTCTACGTACGTATTTAATCTCTTTTTCCATTCATATTAATTAAATGTAATTGACTGTGTTAATACAATTATGTTCAGTTAAATGTCTTTATAGTTTATAGTTCTGCCTTTTGCTTTTTTAGTTGTTGACCATTTTTATGCTTAAGTAATTTTGTTAAAGTTCTAGTATGCCGTCAACTTAGTACCAAATGCAAACCTGGCACAATAACAACAGCGAAGAGAGCACGCGCCAGAAACTCACGTAAATTTCATTTTATACGCAGTGAAATTCGCATAACATTTCCTGTCAACATATTTTGCCACACTTTGCAGCAAAAATGAAGCGACAATGCAGCAGCAGCAGCATCAGCAAGGCCATTATGCCGCACACACACACACACACACACACATATACAGCGACAAATTGGTCTGACAGCATCGGATGGGGCATTTCTAACTATGCGACCTCAACACCAGTAACCAACACCAACAACATACACCGCACCCTCTGTCTGTTCCAACCGAAAACTCGCTACAACAAATGAAAATTCCAAGAATATTCGTATTCGTATTCGCATTCGCAGTGAGTTTTGGCTTTTGCGGCTGCCAGTCGCTGTTTACTTGGCTACCCCGGTTATTTACGGCCTGCAAATTTTTTGCCATCCTATTTGGTTTCTATATACCAATTTTTTGTTTCTTTTCTTTTTTATTTATTTTATATTTTGGTTCATTGTTTGTTGCTGGCTTGTTGCCAAAAGGGAAATATGTGTTGTGAAAATTGCACATTTTTATAGCCATCGCTAGGTGCTAAACTATGGGTATCTGCTCCTTTGCTCCCACTCCGACACTGACCTTTTTAATTGCGCTGCAATTTTTAAGTATCGATTTTTGATTTGTTATGAAAATAAGAGAATTTTCAACGCATTTCGTGTAATTTGATTATGGTTCCTCGTTTTCGCCACGCTATTCGCTAATTAGGCCCATGAAGCTGCGACGTGTATGGCTCGTTTGGCTCGTTGCATAATTTATTTTTCATATGTAGCATAGCTGCACAATTGGCAAATATTTTGTAGTCGTGTAAACAAGTAAGCAAGCTGGTTATTACGAATGTGGTATGCTCTTTCCAATTATACATACATTTTTGGGGCGATGTCCTTGAGGACTGTTCACAATTTAAGTTATTCTTTGATGAACTCTTCCGATAGATTTTGAGATATTCGAATCAATATCGAAGCACTATAAGCATAATTAAAGCATACCAAAATCGATTAGAAAATACAACTTTTTTCTTATATGTTGGTTTTATTATGTGACCTTACTATTCTACTACATTATTAACCATATTTTTCTGTTTATATAAGCTTAAAGTATTTGATTTTTATGCGTTTTATACAATGTTACATATTTATTCTTTAAAACCAGCGACCCCAAGTCTCTTTCAATTCATAAATAACATGTTTAACAAAGCTATGAATATGCTCGTCAAATACAAATAAAATATATTGAATGTTTGTGAAATAATTTCTATGGATATAGACCAAAATTATGAAATTATGGCTTTAAATATATCCGAAACAAATATATTACTCAGCATTATTAATAAAAGCTGATTGTATTTCGAAAATTAAGCTGATGCTCTTCAGAATGCACAATATGTAATACATGTCAACTTCTTAGCAAAGGCATTACATTAAATAAAGGAAACAGTAAATTGTGACAATCTTAACTGAAAGCCAAATATTTCGATTTATTATAACAGTGCTTGTCATAAGTATATTGATGCAGTTAAGTAAAACTGAAACATATGTTGCCGGTGTGTAAGAACAATTTATATAAAACCCCATTGAAAGTTCATCCACATACCTGTTACTACACACACACACACACACACACACACATACATACTAATACACACAATATACAAGCTTGAACTCATATTTCATAGATTATAATATCATGGGGAGTGGGAAAGTTTTGCAGTCAGTTTCTTGAAGGTTAAGCAACACAAACAATGTGGCCTCCTGACAGCTCTTGCCATTTATTAAACATGTCAGGGGTGGAGCCGGAGCTTTTCAAGCAGCTTGTCGCTTGGGTGCCACCTTTGCGATTTTCTACTCTATCCGGGACTAGAAAAACTTGCTATGCAGAGAATAAAAGTAATGTGTGTAAAACTTTGGATGCTTTGCGTAATAAAAATAAATAGCACGCGGCTTGGGCATGCATGGCACGTATTTTGCATGCACTTTGATGCCACACCCATCAACGCACCAAGCCCGACCGCCCACCGCCCACCATCAGCGTCGCAGAACAAAACGCCCACAAAATATGCATACATTGTTGGCACGTGCATGCACACAAAGGAATTTCAAAAGACATTTTGGGATATGCGTGTAAGGGCTGAGCAACAGCTACTGCACGTGGAGCATCATCCGCTGAGATGCTGCAGCAGTGGATGCAATGCATCCTCCCTCAAGATGGCTATTTACTCAGCCAGACATGGGTAAATGAAGCTAATTAATTTTTACAATGCCAATGCTTAAGCCCATATTTAAACAAAAGCCAGATTCTCGGATTTGTGTCTGAGCAATTGCGGCACGAGTCGCTAAGCATTTTACATGGGCTAATTAGTGTAGTGTCTGCTGCTGGACTACACCACACCAAACGACGGTAGCTCAGTTCATTGAAATACTTAACGTCCACATTGTTGGCTCGTCAAAACAAACGCTTGGCATCGCAGCAACTGGCAACACACTCATTCGAGAGCGAGCCATAATCAGGCGCTGCAGCTTGCCGGAATGTGATTGGAGGTGGAAGCCTGCAATCAGAGTGTTCTGTCTCCTACCTTAAAGCTCTGGTTTTTACACACATTTAGATGTCATATTTTACCCGATCGAAAGTTTCTTTAAGATTCGGCAATAAGCGCCGAAGCGGCGTATGTAGAAGGAAGCTAAGTAGAATGTGTGTAACGCCAGCACGTCGCTGAGTTTAAGGTATCTGCTAGTCGAGCTCACTTACATGCATCAATTAAATGTAAAGTGTTCGATGCTCCTACATTGCTTTAAGTTCTTGGCTGGACAAATGGTCATCACTGGCATGGGCTGGGAGCTGACAGCTAGTTGACTGGGGTCGTCAAGGGTGCCGGTAGCGGGTGCGAGACCCAAGCCAAGAGCTGTGTCCTGTACGGACTTTGGTCATTTTTAACTTTCTGTGCGATTTGCACGGCTCGCTGCATTTTGTGACAATTTTTACTCCGCCTAATAGACATAGCGAGGGTATTTTGGTGTTTGAGGAACATCAAAAGCGCGTATTCAAAAATTTTAATAATAATAAAATCAAATAAATATTTGAATAATTTCATGAGAAAACAAAAATAGAAAAAGGCTGAAATTATAAAATTAATTAAATTTTCTTGGCAAATTTTTTATAAAATATCTTGATTACAAACCTTAAAATAGGAAGAGCTTGAATTCACATCTTCGGGCGATTATTTATGAAAGATTTTTATTGTTCAACTAATAATACTTTTATTGTTATGGCATTTGATGAAGTTTCAAAAGCTTTCATGTTGAATATTTAAAGAAGAGTATACCCGTTGAGTACCTTGCAAGTTAGCTACATTCTTCTGTTCTCTCTATTATATTTTGGCTTGTAACTATGAAGCTTAAAGTTCGAGCTAAGCTCTTGTGTGTGAAAAGTTATAGTTTTGTTTGGATTTTATACCCTGTGTCCTTTTGACATGAACAAAAGGGGTATGTCAAAGGCTTTAATAACTTTATTTATTAAAATATTTTTGTATGGTTAATTATAACTTCTTTCTTCTTCAGCTAAAGAGCTAAGAGCCAGGATTAAAATTTTAATAAGAATATAATTTATTTATTATAATGCCGCACTAATTGTATATTATTGGTACAATATAAAAATTCAACTAATCACTTATCTTTATTTCTCTAATTAAATTAACTATTAGAATATTAATTAGATTGCCTTTCACATTATCAAAATATAACAGCCGGTATTATTTAAATATATTATTGTTAGAAAAATTATTGCATTTAAACTTATCATATAATCTCCAGTTACTTTAATCAATTAAATAATCTTACTCAACCTAAACTAACTAAGAATTGGTACAGTGTATCTTAGATTTCCAAATACTCAAATGAAACAAAAAATAACAAAAACTGTTTTTACAATAATTACCTTTTAAACTTAAAATAATTTTAAGATAGGTTTTTTTTTGCCTAGAAATCATAAAACAGAATTTAAAAGCTATTATTAATAAATTATATACCATTTAAAGGTGCGCATGGGGTATAATAAAAATACGCAAATGTATGTAACAGCCAGACCGGAAACTCTCCGATCTCGAAGGAATTAACATGTTTTGGTTAGCCGAGTCGAGCTGGACACGTTCAGCAAAGATTCTAGCCAGAAAATGCAGAAATCATAGTTCCCATATAAGGTTCATGCAATTTTTACCAAATTTTGTAAACGCCTTTGCAAATCAAATGTGTGTAAAGGCAATTCGTATATTCGTATAACGTATCTTAGAGTCGTATACTTTTGTTGGGCGGGCATCTACTTCCTTTTATTTTTGGGTGGTGAGTGGGCCGTTAACTAAAAATAAACCGAGTGTTAAACGTGGCTTACACGTTGGTCATTTTTATTGCCAGCGTGTGCCGTCAGCCGTGAATAATCGCATTAGTTACGAAATTAAAAATTACAAAATAGAATAGATAAATCCGCCCACGGTTGGGCGGAGGTAAGCCTTTTGTTACCAAACGGCACAACTATTAACTAGCCAAGGAATTTTCGGCACACAGCTTCACATAATTTATATAAAAAAGTCTGTCCGTGTATGTGTCCAGTAAATTCCTATTTGTAAAGATTTACTGCTAATTGAATTACTAAGGAAGCTTCCAAATTAGTTAAGCTGATATTCAAGCCTAATGTGCTGGAAGCTAACTAACTGGAAGGCTTGCTTCTAGCCACGTCCCCGCATTCTCTGAGCCAAAAAGGTATGAAAGGTGCGCCAAGTGATGGGTGTGTTCGAAATTGGGTTAATTTGATATGCCCATCTAAGATTTTTACGGATACTTGAACAGGACAGTTGGCCCCACAGCTTTAAGCTCATTTTATAAACAACGTTAAGCTTAAAGGATGCTTAGGTACACTTTAGGTGTGCACATAAATTATTTATTGATGCTGTCAAAAGCTGTCATAGCTTTGAATTTTGCTAGGTTTTTGATCAGCACGATTGCCAATTGGCACTAGCGATAGTTTCTTGAACATGCTTGGACTACTCATTGTGAATTATAATTATTCCAAAATCGCTTATATTTTTCTTTCCTGCTAAACGTTGATTTCTTACAGATTAATAGGTTAAAGGTAAAACTGTTCTTTACTCTATTATTCTAATCTATGAAGTTCCTGTACAGAGCCGAAGGCCTTAGCAGTCAGGGCTAGATTTAAACTAAGATGCAAACGACGGCAAGAGAGGGAGAATCCTGGAATCCTGAAAATGTGCATTTAAATAGATTAAAGACTGCATATCATAAAAAACTAGCAAAATTTTCGTGTTGGGCATCGATCGGTTTCTTCGAAGTGTTTATCTGTGAGCTAAGTGCGACGTAAAAAACAGAAGGAATGTTTTGCTTGGTTTGGCTGTTTGTTTTTTGTTTAAACGTTTTTTATTTAAGGAAATGCATGCTCAACTGTATTAGAATCGAATGGCTTGGACGTTATTTCTGCCTTCCTTCTTCACACGAATAATTGCGTTCTTCAGCAAATTGCTCGCTATATTTGCATTGCCTACTTTCAGGCTGAGGATTAAATGCGCTCCAATTCGCTTCAATTTTCGCCTGCTGCCTACATTATTGAATTTCTTCCAGTCATATCTTTTATGCATCTCTCACTTTGAGCGGCAAGTGCTACAGACAGCTGCAATGGACGCCGGCTCATGCCCCTCCCCATTTCTCGATGTGCTCCAGCTCGTGCACATTCTCATTCTCTTCGAGTGATGGCCGGCAGCTGCTTGGGTTAAGGAGAACGTCGTGTAAACTTAAATCAAATCTTCAGGCATGGGGCGAGTGTTGAAATGAAATCAATTTCTTTTGTGCGGCATTTGAAAGGTTTCAAATGATTTTCAATTGTTGCTGCTGCTTGTTGCTTGTTGCCTGTTGCCCGTTGCCTGGTGGCCAAGCATTGACAGTCTGTTCAAGCGTCTTATGTATTGACTTGGGCCCCCATATGAGACTCATAATCCGATTTCGGTATTAAATGATTTTCCACGTATTGTGCGACCAAGTGAATGTTTTGTTCAGCTTTCGCTATGTGTGTGTGTTCTCTTGCTTAGAAGATTCAACTTTAACCCCGCCACGTGGGGTTCAATAGACATTGTTTTGCGACTGGGGCATGTATGTGTGAGTTTGTTGCTTAAATTCCTGTACTTAACCCCTTTGACTCCTGCACCTGCAGGCGAGGCGACTCATTACTTGAGTGCTTAAATGGGCGTCTGTTGTTGCCTCTTGTTGTTGTTGTTGTTGCTGCTGCTGCAGCTGCAGCCTTTTGTGGCAATTTTGAGTGCGCACTAGAGTTTTTAACTAAAACAACAACAGGCCAAAGTCATCGCCGTCGTCATCATCATCATCATCATCTGCCTTCTCAGTTGTATCGCAGCAGGTGCAGCTTTCTGCCTCGTTTTGTTTGTTGCAAAGAGCGCGTCAAGCGTCATTGATGCTGACGTTGATGCCGTCGCTGTCGCCGGAGTCCTCGTCGGCATCTCCTTCATTCCTATAGTAGTCGTCAAGCTGCCACTTGTCACATGGCAACAGTTTAGTTTTCTAACCACTTGCAGCCAGTCGACACACACAAGCTTCCACACACACACGCACACACGCACACACACACACAACTCAACACACACTTGAGTGCGAGTGCGCCTCAAGTTGCACTTTTACATACAGCAACGGAAATCAACGCTGTGCAAAAAGTGCCCCCAGTCGCCGGCAAATGAATAGAAAGCGGCAACTATATATAGAGGGGGGCGGCAGCTAAAGATCGGGGAGTCGCCGTTTATGTAGTTAAGTTGTTGTCGCTACAAACACAGGGTAACACAGGCTATGCCAGACTTTAAATTTCATATGATTAATATCAACGGGTTCTGAGGCGAATTGGGTCATACAGGGAATGCTTAATTCGATTTAACCATAAGCCATGAACCATGAAGCGAAACCCTAACCCTGAAAAACTAAATTTTGGATTTGTTTCTGATGTATGGATGGTTCTGATACATATACAAACTAATAAAAAAAAAACAACATTAAGCCTATGAGCCAGATTAACTTGCGAGAATATAATATTAAATTTCTTTCTTTACCTTGCATTTTCTTGCTTCAGCGGGCAGTTCTCTTTTCTTTTATTAAACTAACGGACACATAACCATTTTCTTGCAAGTAGATTGTAACTTTTGGCTTACAGAGTATTTAAAAGATGGGCATTTTGTTGAACAATTTTTTTTTGCTTTTGCAATTGTTTATATTGTTGTTCTGGTTGCTCTTCTGTTATTTTAAGTACGTTGTTTAGTTGTTTTTTGTTGCTTAGCATGTTCATGTCAAAAGGTCATTGGTTCGTTGGTAAGCGGCCTGACAGTTGTTATCGCTGGCAGAGTTTCTTCATTCGGCAACTTGGTCAATTTTAAAGTAGGCAGACCACAAGCTCTTCAGAATTTGGCACACTTTTCGAGTGCGCCCGAAGCAGCTTCAATTAGTTTGTTCCGCCTGGCCCATGACTTTGTGCAGCTTGCACTTAGTTTTTCTCCAGCTTTCCTCGCCCTCCAGACCGGAAGCCACTTAGTTTTTCCGTACGGTTTTTCCGCCCCCCGCTCTCCGCACTCTGCTTGCATTTGTATGCATTCTAAATATTTGTGTTGGTCTTGTTGTTGTTTTCATTCTGGCAACAGCTGCGCTCCAAAAATTGTGTAAGTAATTTAGTAAAATATTAGAAAAATATAAGAAAATAAGCAACAAATTGCAAAACATTTTTGGTTACTTTGTTTTCCGCTTGCTGCAGCTTCTATTTTATTTGCAGATATTGTTGTTCCTTGGTTTTGCTGGTTGCCGAATAATGCTTTAAGGCACATCTTTGGTTTTGGCTTTTGGGCATTAGCACTTAAACTTTTCACAGATAACAAAACAAGGAAAATTAAAGTGAAAGCATTTTTAGAGATGTGCATAAGACGATTATTTGCTACACTTGCTTGGGAATTGATATTTGCAAAATATTGCACAGACAAATATTAAACTGTTTATATTTAGAAATCATTTAGTTCAAGTGTGGAATCTAAATAAGTATTCCGGGCTATGTGCACATCTTTATACAGATTGCTCTATTGAACAACATATCCTTTGCCGGAGCTAATAAAAGTTGATCTTGTGTAATTTTTAAAAATATTTGCCTATCATTTTAGTTATGTGTAATGATAAAATCTCCGAACATTCGCAGAGCTGATACTGTCCAGTTGAGTTGTAGCCAAGAAGGGATCAGAATGCTCTGTAATGTGCTTAGTTTCTATGTTAAGTATCGACAGGTGTGTACAGTAATTTGTAAATTTCGGACAAACAGTATTAAGCTACGTAACTGAAACTGTTTACTTTTTCAATACATTCTTCATAGATTTTAATGTCGTTTAACGTACAGACCAGCTAATCAGCCAACTAACAGAAAGGGGAACGAGATATTTTTCTTTGGACGTCTAAAAGGACAATTTAAAGTTGATTTTTAAATTAAAATTAAATTTATTAAGAACTTTCTGCACATCTCCAAAAACAAAATGCAAACGTATCTTTGGGGTAAAAATTTCACCACCCCTCCGTGTGTGGCGTTGTGTGTGCTGTGACACAATATTTGTGTACATGTGTGCATTGTTGCATAAGTTGTAAAAATAACCTGCTGGCAGCCACTGCCACCTCCTCTGCCGTTTGCCTTGGCGCACATGGCAAATATTTAGTTTCGATACGCTGCCTTTGGGCTAAACTCATTTAAATGCAAATTTTTAGCCAAGAAGCTCGAAGCTAGCACGCAGTCTAAGGCATCCAACAGCCAATATGTGGTGGTGCGGGTGTGGGTGTGGCTGAGAAAATTACTTGCAGCAAGTGCATAATATTTAATAACTGCTGCCAAGTATTTAGCCAGAATATGGACACAGCTAAGCGATTACAGCTACCCACCGTAAGATGCCGCAGGCTGTGTGGCTGCCACTCGTATGCACTTTGTAAAATTATGCATAAATACTTGATGAGAAATTGGCGAATGTTGACCCCAAACTTCAATTTCAAAGAGCTGCCCAGCGGACAAGCGTTCAAGTGGGCAAGTGGGCTTTGCCTTTGGCATCAAGTGTGAAAAGAATTTTAAATGTGTGCAATTACTCAAAAGTTACACACACGCACACACGCACACACTCCAGCATGGACATACACCTTTTTGCCGGGCACAGATTTATGTGCCTTGGTTTTTCTCTGCATGTGTGTGCGGGCTAAAGTTTTGGCCATCCAACAGTTGACAGAGCAGCCACCAGGCCCTGAATCCCTGCCCACTAGCAGCTTTTCAAGCTAATGTCCTCAATCCGTTGGCACTTGCAACAGCAGCAGCAGCATGTGTTGTTGTTGTTGTTGTCTGCTGCCTCATGACAAATGCTTTTGTTTACCCCAACATAATTCTTTTGTGATTGATGCGCTTCCTTCTTGCTGCCCCTTGGCCACACTTTTTTCTGCATAGCCAGGATACGGCCAGGACCAAAAGACTATATATTTTTGTCGCCTCGCTCTATGACATTAGTAATAATTCTGTCCAGACTAGTCGGTCAGTTGGCTCTGCTCTCCTCACGTGCTGTCAACACGGCCTGTGCAGCCTTATCTTAAGTTCCAGACTCTTCTGCCGTCTGCCTTCGCCTGGCTCTGAAGTATTTATGTTAAGGTAGGCCGCTTTTTAAAGTCATAAAGTATCTGAGGCTGTGTCATAAGTGTTTGGCATAATATTTTATGTGTGATATCTGTTATGGTCTTTAGTATCTTATAGGAATGAATAAATAGCATAATAAAATCTTTAGCATAGCTGAAAAGTTAAAATAAAAACCGGATTCTTAAATGAAGCTCGTATAATAAAATATTGGTATGACTGACAATGAACTCCTACATGGATGTGGCTTCCTCTTAGTGTAAGGGTACAATTGCCAGTGCTATTTAAAAAGTTGGGATGATAGCTTGAAACATATACTATAATATCAATGGAAACACAATAAGTTGTATAAGATAAGACTCTATGAATTATAAATTTTTGATTAGCATCACGGGATCTTTTGGACTGTATAGATACCTAATCAGTTTTTTTTTTGAATTATGTATTAAATTACCCCCAGTTGGTAATAGTTAATTTTTAGCCCCATATACCAATTTTTTGATAAATGCTCAGAACACCAGACTCTTTTTATGAAAACCAGCTTCCAATTTTCAGATTCAATAAATATTTATTGCAACCCTCCGAAATCGTAAGGGTGTCATCAGCCATACACTCATACATTTACAGGGTATTGCTCAGCTTGTGATACTTAAAGTTGAGAGATGTCAAACCTTACGCTGTCGTAAATCTATTGCGGCGCTTTCAAATCTTTGCTTACGATATCGTTTGCCTTGACAAATTGAAAAAAGGGGAAAAATTAATAATTGCAGTCAAAACTGTCAAAGATTGCACACGATGCGCGCATAACGCAAAATAATTTGCAGAAAACTTTTATCAATGCAAAGTGTGTGTGAACTTAATTTTAAAAAGTCTTGGAAAGAGTGTGGTGCTGTGCGGAGTAGGGTATTAAAATACAGCATTAGTTTCTGACAGTTGCTGTCAATATTGAAAGTTTGCCTTTTGTAGGCACAGAATTCGCGCAAGGCTTACGCGAGCTGCCAGTTCATAATATGACAAGGGGGCGTGGGTATAAAAGGCCTTTTTTTTTAAGTCTATATTGTATGGTCTGTTAAGAGTTGTTTAATTTTACCGGTACACTGCAATTACAAAGCACACCACAAACTTAAGAGTAAGTGCAAATCAAACTAAAGGGGCAGAACTTAAAAGTTGACGTCGCGTAAATTGACAGCACATTTCCGGCGCAATCTACAACCTGAACCGTGCAGCTGTGGTGCGGGGCAAGGGTGGCTAAGCTGTTAAAACAACTGACAACCACAGAAGTAGTGCGACTTTTACTGCGCTGCTGCTTCCGCCGCCTGCCTGCAACTTTGCGCTTCCGGCGACAGCCGCCAGTCGACGACAGTTCTTGAAAAGTCTGCAGCGGCGTATTTCTTTAGCTGCTGCAACTCCTGCTCCTGCTCCTGCTCTTGCTCCTGTTCCAACTCCATCCTCGGCTGCAGCGCCCGCTCTCTGTTGCTTTTGTTATTGCCATGGTGCTTTACTGTTGTTGATGTGCATTTGGCACTTGTTGTAATTGCTGTGCCTCCCCTTGTGCATCTAAGCTCTGGATGTTGGTGCTGCTGTTCTTATAAAAAGTGTAGCACAGTTTTTAGTGCCAACTGCAATGAGCTGTTAAAGTCTGTTTAACCAACTCGTTGCGAAATTTATTACGAAATTCCATTAACTTGGCTTGGACATTGCTCACAACCGCAAAACTATGCAAATAAGCTGAGAATTTATTATGTAATGCGCGCAATGCGCTGCACTTAGACGCCGCGAACAGCGCAGGGCATAGACTCCACGCCAGCCTGGTCAGTGTGGGAGTTCTGGGATTCTGTTGGGTTAAGGGGTTGAGGTTGGGGTTGAGTTTGGGGCTGGCCATGTTGATGAGACCGCACGTCAGCACGCTATACTCGAAAGTCCCGGCTGCTGGCCTAGTTCTTGTCGTTCTTTGCGGCCAGCTGAAAGCTTTTTGGTGTTGGCTAAGGTGCCCAATGGACAAAAAGTGTGTGTTGATGGATGTTTGCAAAGCGAAAGGCTATAGAAAGGGGTCTGCCTAAAGCGGTTTCCAGGTAATTGGGGCTAGCAACACTAATTGTAATTTCATTTGCAATTAAAATATTAGTTTTTAATTTTAACCGTTTGCATGCAGTACGCATGCCCTAAAAAATTATAACTAGAATGCTTTGAATCGGAATCAAAAGCGCTCAATAAAAAGGTCTGTGTTGTATATATAGAGGATATTTTAAACTTGAACTTGTCCCGTTATTAAAATCTACTTCATTATATAGGTCTACTAGGAACAATCGTATTAAAACATTAACAACATTAAAACATTTTTTTGATCTACGATAATTTCTCAACAGAAGCCTCATTAGCTTCTGCCTATAACTCGCTTAAACTTCAGCTTTACTTAAAGCATTCCCGGACTATTAATATTGTATCTTACATTTTGGTTTTAAAGATAATATTTTCTTTAAATTGGAACGTCAAAAACATTATTGTGCAGATTTATAGAGCTACCTGTCTTCTATAGTTGCCTTTGCTTCTCATGAATTTAAAGCTTTGGAAAGACTGAAAATATTTTATGTTGTGCTCATTTAAATTCCACGGTTTTTGTACACAAATCCCCACCGATATCTGTCCGTTTGGGAATGTATGGGCGGCGTTTTTTCTTCTTATGCGTTAACTTGCCAATTTATGCGCACCAACCAAAAACAAATAACATCAAAAGCAGGCAGCCGTATGTAAAACAAAAAAAAAAAAATAAATAAAAACGAGGGGAAAATCCGGCGATTATATATTTAAAAAAATTTAAATAAAAATAAAAATTAAAACCGTCAGAGCCAAAATCAGGGGGCGAGTTAAATGTCTGTAAGCAGCAAGTGTCAGGCGAGCAATTGCAGCTCCGATTGCGCAGCAAGAGCCGTATTCGGAGCCGGAGCCGGACCCGGGGCGGAGCTGGGACGGGCGCTGCTCAATTTATGCATCGGCAGCAACAACAACAACAATAAGAAAAAAGCTGCATGCAAACATATATTTATATGTCTGCGCCCACCAACTGCGTCTATGTGTGTCTGTGTGTGTGTATGTGATATGTGTGTGCCACTATGTGTGTGAGTGTGAGCCCGTCTGTATGTGCTTGTGCATGGTGCCATGCATAAATTCGTAACTTGACCGCTTTTAAGTTGCATAAATTCTCGAATCCAAAGTGTCAACAGCACGAAATGCTGTTGTTGATTGTTGCTGTTGTTGTTGCTGCTGCTGTTGCTGCTGCTGCTGTTGCTGCTGCTGCTGTTGCTGCTGCTGCTGCTGTGCTCTGCTCAGCTGGCCATGCGTTGATGATAAGCTTTACGCGTTCGCTGCTTGATGTCGCATTGTTGTAAAATACAGCAACAACAGCAACAAACAACAACAGACGACAACAACAGGAAGCGGCCATTGTGTTGGTGCAAGAAAGATGGCCGCTTTGATCCGTGTTGATATCAGGCCACTGCAACAGCAACAGCAGCAGCAGCAGCAGCCGCAGCTGAGAGTGTGTTGGAAAAAATGGTGTGGATTATGCGACAAGTGCAGCGGGCAGCGTCGACAGTCTCTGGCGCCATTTCGCAAAGCGGTAGAAGCAATGTCGCCAATATGAAGCGAGCGAGGGGTGCAGGGCCTGTGCGAGAATAGCCCCCCCCTTTTTTTTAGTAAGTCTGCGTTTAGTTGTTGACTCGATGCGTCGGCTGCATTTGTCGGGTCACCTATGTCCATTGTCATGGCCTCTCTGGCTGCCAGTTAGTCAGTGCAGCTGGACATATGCTCCATCAGTTGGCCCTGTCTGTTTGCCAGTCTGTCACACAATTCACATTCATTTCGAGTAACTTCCCGCGTTCTCCCCAGTCCAGAAAGTGGCCACATATGCAGGGCTAGTATCAATAGCATTAGTAAAGGCTCAGCCGTTGTGAGTTGTATGCTGTTGACTTTTAATCGACATCTAAAAAAAAATTGTGTTATGTTAAAAGGAAAAAAAATAATAAAAATATATATAAAATTTAGTTTTTTAGAAATATATTTAAAAGTTTTTGAAGCAAGGACAATAAACACTCAGGACTTATTATATATGTTTTATTAAAGTTTTAAATGTTTTATCTTTGTATATATTTATAGGTATATATAGATACATATACATATATATACATGTCATTTAAATAATTGGAATTATTATTTTGAGTTAATTTTGACTATATATATAAAAGAGCTTGTCCTGACTGACTGATAAAGATTAAAGAAAGGAAACTGCATTTTTTGCAGAGGCTTCCATTCTGGCAGGTCTCCGGTTCATCATGAATTAACAATTTTTATATATGTTAATTGTATTTGCTATTATTTAGAAAGAACAATCTTTTTACGCAAACAAATTGCTTTAAAACCGAGGAAGCAATGTGGTTTTTTGATGTGACCACCAATACGTGGAAGCTCTTGACTTGTAGGTTAGTTTATATCGTCTATATTTGAAAAAGAATATATTTTTTTTTTTATTCAAAAATCTAAAATGAGTGCTGCATTTGGTGTTGGTAGAAGAGGGTTCAGGATACCCCCTAGTCGGGAACTCCCGACTTAAGCCAATTACTTGTTGTGCATATGCATGTAAAAATAATTATTCTATTTCTTCCAATATGTATTTTTGAGCTCAGTCGAAATGTGCTGCTAAAGCTGTCGAACCTTGCCATTGCACAGGTAATGCAAATGCTTAAGATTCGTCAAGGCAAAAGCCCAGCGACAGACGGCCAAACAAATAAAATTAATGCCAAACGAGTGAACAGTATCGTTGAAATTTTTGACAGCACAAACATAAGAATTTTAGCTGGCATTTGTTTTCCCAAGACAAAGGCCAAGAAGAAGAACAGCAAACACACACAGTTACGTGCAGATGCTGCATTTGGTGTGTGGTGTTTGTCTGTGCACCTGGCGGAGCGTATTTTAATTTGATACCTTCATTTATTCCAGTGCGCGCACAACTTAAACAAAAGCAACTGAAACGCAGAAAGTGCAAGCTTCGAGCTGTGCATCTGCATCGTCGTCTTCATCTTCATTTGCAGGTAACTCTTAGTGCGACTCTTGGCCAACTTTGAGAAACTTCATTTTTAAGTTGCTTAAAAAGTTGTCACAGCGCTTAATAGCTAAGCAGCTCAGTGCCCAATTGTGAGGCAGCTGCTTCGACTGTGCCGCCATCAAAGCGGAGTTTGCTGGAGGAGCAGCAGTAGAACGGGGACAGCTGCAGTTGAGTGCAAATGAGACGCTGTCCGGAGGACAGCCATCAAGTTGCCACGGCTCCGAAAATCTCTTCTGGCGCTGACTTGCAGCTGCTTTTTATTGCCGTTGTCCCCGACTTTGCTTTTGTCTTATGTCTTTCGCCCGCTTTGCCTGGCATTTATTTATTTTTATGCTGTGTGTTTTTTTCAACGCAACTTTTGCTTCCTTTTTGTTTATGCGTAATTGTTGATAACTTGGAAAAGTTTTTATGCCCAGCACCGTTAAAGGGTAACTTGGGTGCATTTAATACTCAAAGTTGTACGTTACATGCACTAGAGCTGGACACTTGATGAGACGTCATTTGATATCCCTTGCAAAGTTCTATAAACACTTAATGACAATCTATGTTGTACAATATGAGCAATCAGATTATACAGCATAGCACTGCTAATGTGAAAAGTTAAATTTCTTTTTATTCCTTAAAATACATATATAAAATATTAAAATTGATGTATTTAAGCAGGGCTGCAACCAGGTTTTTTACTATGAACAGAACCTTGAAAAAAACCATTTATCAAAAAACTACAGAATCCCAAACCGATCCACTTTTTTCTGCGAAAATAGTTTTGTTTAAACATAAAGCTCTTCCCAAGCAGAAATAATAGGGGAACGGTTAAATACAAAATTTTATTGCATCATTGTTATTTTTTTAAATATATCACAATCCAGGGCTCCAATCAGATCGATATCAAGAGCCATAAGAATGGCGCAAAACTTATTGAAAAAAATTAATTATTCATATGTTTAAATGCTTGTATATATTAAATATATTTATTTGTGTAACAATATTTTTAGCTTTAAATAAATATTAAACCTCAAATATTTATTTATATTATTATTTAATATTTTTATCATATTAAAGAAAAAACTTATTATGAATGTTAGCCTGCCTCTTTTAGAATTATATCTCTCTTGTAATATATCTTCTCTATATTTATTTATTTCTTATATTTCAACAACACCATTACAAAACTGAGTACTTTATTTTATTTATTGTCATTTTCATTTTAAGCAACAGGGCGTCCACGTGTCGTATAGCCTCGCGATTAAGTTGGCATTTCTACTTAGTTTGTGCCGCCTTTTGCTGAATGCAACTTTAACTGCTTTGGCAGTCATTGTTTGTGCTGCTGGCTCTTGAGCACTCTTTGCTGGCCCGAGTGCTCAAAACTTTTGTAATTTTATTGAGGCACATGGCCGAAATTTGACAACAAGTTGACAAAGCCTTGTCAAAGATTAGCAAATGTTGCCATTAGCCCTCACAAAATTACTTACTAGAAACATCTGGCAGCCGCCGCCTATCTGATGCTCGATTCCTGATGCCTGCAGCTCTGCCTCCATTTATGACCATTGCTCACAAATGGCCCAAATGCAATCAATGGCGCAAAATTTTTGTGGTCCTGTCAGGGGCAAAAAAAGCCAGCTGAGTAGGCTCCGTAGGCCAGCTAGGCGGGCTGGCTCTCAAGACTTGGCAGCTAGTACCATCAAGGTGTACCTATAGACATAAGGCTGGGGCTATGGCTTTGTGGTGGGTTGGTATTCCTGGTTGGGCAGTTTGCTGTTGTTGATTGTGCGCCTCGTATCGGTTAGCTTTTGAGTTTGATTTCACTTTTACTTGGCCGCCTACACGGGCTGCTGCTGCTGCTGCTGCTATTCTGGGTCTGTGAGAGTCGGTGAACTGGCAAAGTGCTCCTTTGGTACAATTTCATCACAATTTGGGTCAATTACACGCACTTGTCCTATTGAATATGCACGTGTATGTGAGTGTGTGTGCCTGGCCATGTGTGTGTGTGGGATTCTCTTTCTCTCTATTTCTGTGGCAGTGGCGCAGCTTAACGCGCCCGTGAAACCACACCGGGCTCTTAGATGTCCTGGCTGTCTACTCTGTGGGCATTACCTAAGCCACTGTCTCTTTGTTGTGGGCTCTTCGCACGATCGAGTGTGTGAGTGAGTGAACGACCGTGTACCTTAATGTTTCTTATGCCTCTTGATTTCACCTATTTTTTCAAGTTTTTTTTTTGTTGTGTCAGCTTGAAATTAGCATACAAGCATAGCATACATTTGGGCGCTCAATCAGCCTAATGAGCCGCTTGATTGTGCAAACGCCTTTCGCTTATGACAAAGCGTAGCTATCAAAGAGGTGGCTTTCTGGAAACTAATGTGTTTATTATGTATATACCATATAACAATACATTTTCATCGCTCGGTAATTAGAATTGTTTTTATCGCATTTTAAGAGAAATCGCCGAGGCTATAAGGTAAATATATAAAATTATTATTATTATCGGTTAGCAGCAATGGTTATTAAATATTTAATATATATTATTGATTGGCAGCAATAGTCGACTCTACCCATTAGCCTGACTGTTTCTACGTAAACTAACCAGTCAAGTTTAAGAAATATGTTCGCTGAAAGAAAGATATCATACAGCTGACATTAAAAACAAAGTTCAAGGATGATTAACTTTTTATTGGAAAAATGTCGTAAATATCGGACGACTATTCTATAAAGCTGCTATAGGAAAGATTGGTTGGCACAAATATTTGGGGCGAACTTCCGCAGTTTGCAACATTTCAGTGTCAGGTAACCTTTTATACTCGAATGAATAACAAAATACCGATTGATAGTTCTTAGCTTAGTGGACAAACATATTTTCAATTTTCTGACTTTATTCAGTTTATTCCCTTTACGTTCCTTCACTGCTTTCAGAATTTTTTCCTTGGCTGCTGCATTAAATGCAGTGCACAAAATAAAGTTAAACAAAGGGGAAAACGACAAGCGCGAGTGCTGCAAGGCGAGTGCGAATAATTACTGGCCATATAAAACTGAAATGGTAGCTGACCGAAAAAACAATAACAAATGTCCTGTATGCCGCGGCTGCGGTGAATGTTGACAGCGCGGCTGTCCCTGGCCCTGGTCCTGTTACTCTTCTCTGCTGGCGTTGCAGCGTGCTGTGAAGCCCCAATGATCGATGTCGTATTGTCAGTTTCATAAAAATTCAAACAGCCAGCCAGCGAGGCTGGCCCACAGCGCGTAAAATGCTTTTGTCAAAAGGCTTAAACTGCCAGACCCCAAACCGAACAATCCTCCCTCCCATCAGCCTGGCAGTCATCTAGCCAACCAGGCGAGCCACTCCTTTGCTTTATTGTTGGCCATTGACGGCAACAACAAAAATAACATCGACTGCAAAAAAAAAAAACAAAAAACAGAAACCAAAAACCATGGCGAGCAAAAGGCAAAAGACGGGCACGCTGTAAAATGCAATAAATTAAACAATATCTGCGCCAAATTGCTGCTGCATTTGGGCTGTTGGGCAGGGGCGATTTTTACTGATGCTCTTGGCGTTTAACAATTTTTATGCGGCTTCAGATTTTTTGTGTGCCAATTTTTAAAATGATTTTTTTCCTTTTGTTTTATATTTATTTATTTTTTTCGTAGCGATTCTCTTGCAGGTTTGGATTTTTATTTATGGTCGCGTGTGGTTTTAATTTTCGTCACGCCCCCGCCCCTTGCTGCTGCACGCAATCCATACACTTTAGGTTAGATTCTGTGCGTTGTGCAAGACTTGAAATCCAAACACGTTCGAGTGGAGATGACAATGGCAACTGTCAGGACACGAGAATGAATGAATGCGTACGTTGGCCAACAAGCAGCAACTGCGCCACCGATCAGACATGCAGCATTGCAACATTGCAACATTGCGACATGAACAGGAAATACGAGCTACAGCTTCTAGCAGCCGTACAAGCGGGCAAGGCAATTTAATTCAATCAAAGACAAAGCTGGACAACGACAGGCGAAGCCTGAGCATCAAGCTAAATTCGAGCCAACGACAGTTTGGGTCAAGACCTGCGAAGTCGGTGGATTATACGGCCCACAATGTGGCAATATATAAATTTAAAAGAACTAAGGAAATTTAATTAAATTACTTGGCTATGCAATCTTCGATAAAATACGAATTTCTCGTTTTCAGAAAAAATTGAGATATATTAAGATTTTATAGCAAAGCGTCCAGTTATCCATTTATTAGATTGGCCTAAGGGTAGCAGTTTGAGAGAAGCTGTGAAGGAGCTACAGCTTAAGAGTCTCTTGTCTTGTTTTTACATACTTATTCCTTTAATAATTTTTCTCTTTAAATAATATTTGTTTCAATTATTTGAACTGCTAGAATATGTTACTAAACTTTATTTCCTGCCTATATGTATAAGTAAAATCAGTAAAATTAAACAATTTTATCCGGCCCTTTCTAGCTTGTAAAAGTATTTGAATAAGCCGTGATTCTATGTCGAGTTCACGGTGAGAATTTCGTCATTTAAATCCAAATTTTGGTCACGCTGATTACAAATGCCAGCAGTTGGCGGGGGGTGCAGAAAAACACAGCAATAAATTCAGGCAAATATGCAAATCAGTTGCCGCATGGCTCATAAAATATTTGCGCTTTAACTGATTGCGCATACGCCGCATGGTACGAGTGCCGCGTGCTGAAACCTGACCAGGAGACATTTTGGGCAATTGATGGGCAGCAAAGGGGCAGGGTTTGGTTGGGCGTCCGACTGGGCGCCGAGTTAATTGCTCGAGTGCAACACTTTGCCCAGGCTTTTTGCTACTAAATTGCAATTGCTGCTGGCGACAACAACAATGACTATAACAACAATAACATTCAGCTGTGGACATTAACATGCGGTATGGGTGACCAGACAAAGCCACGCCTGAACGCTGCCCGACCTCCGCCCGGCAGCCTGCTTGCCCGCTCGTCTGTCTGCCAGCCAGTGTCCTGGTCCACTTTCTGGGCATTTATTGGAGCTGTCAGTTTGCATTGTTCGCAAAGGTTTCATAATGCTGTCAATGCAATTAATTGCATAATATTGGACACTTACACGCATGCACATAAACAGACACATACGCGCGCTCACTCACACACACACATACACACACACACATGACTTGTACACAAATATGTGTTCAGCTCTTAAATTTGCCACACAAACAAAATCACAGAACTGTTGCCTTTAAATTCTGTCCGAAGTCATTCGGTTCAGATACACCGCAATGGCAGTCATTGTTGTTGTAGCTGTTGTTGTTGTTGTTGTCGGTGACGTCGGTTTATCGCATTATATAAATTTTATTAATATGAATTTAATGTAAATAACATGACAAGGCGCTCGCCAGAGTGAAGTGCAGCGTGTCCTCTGAGCGGTATAAAAATGCCTTAAGTGCTGCTTGATTTTATTTTGCCGCCATTGAGAACAGAGTGCTCTTTAATCTTAAATAACTGTCATTAAAATGTATGCTATATGAATACATACATATTTATTTAATTGTGGGTCAACTCTTTAAGGATTATTTAAAAATATTTTATGTCTCTTTTAAAGCACCTCAGATTATATTTTATTTTTTTACGCTTTGTATTATAGAAAATGTATTTTTTCCATATAGAATATATGTTTGATTAATATTATGCTGTGTTAATTAATACCTATTCTCATTCTATCAAAGCTCAATATTTATATACATTTTTTTAAATACATTGTTGCAGATATTTCATTTATATTTATAGTTTTAGTTATAATCAAGGCCTTGTTGACACCACTAAGGCCCTGTGATATCATGCAATATTTTGCTTAAATCTTGTAATATCGAACACTATGTATCTTCGTATTACCCTACTGGCACCCATGCATATAAGACTCCTAACACGGCGATGCTATTTTTTTTAACAGTTTCATTTATGAATGCTAGAGCGTATAGCTGAGGGTCACTGGGTTAATAAAGAAAAATCATGACATAATTAACAAAAATAAACGAAAGTCAAATGACCTCGGCCCCTTATTAGCTTATTATATTTGTAAATCTAGGTTGGAACTTTTTTTTATTTATTACAAAAATTGCAGCCACATTGAACCGAACCCACATTCTAATAATGATTTATTTATTTTTGCCATTCTTTGGAAATTTGTTTTGCATCTATTTCTATTATAGTGTCGCACATTTTGTTTTTCAATTAGTTAATGAATTATAAAATATCTAAAATTAATAACATTCTTAAAAATTCATTTATAATTTTGTTGCTCATCAGTTGAGCACTTGATGTACTTTTAACATGCTGACAACTTCATCGACTCTCGCTTGGGATTTGTGTATGCATGTGTGTGGGTTTGCCTGTGCGCCAGTTATAATCCTTAGTTTAATCCTTTCACCATGCTTTGACACGCTTACAATTCACTTGAATGTCAGCAGCTAATCCGCCATCACAATGAGGTCGTCGGTCGGGCTTGCCCCGTTCTCCCTGACGCTCCTCGCGTGTCGCTACCCGCTCCCAGCTGCCGCTCGGCGACTTCATTGCGACACTTGACAACGACACTGGCGACACTTGTGACCCGCCTTGGCTCAAGTTTTCATTTCGCTTTGCGTTTCGTTGGCTTTTTATTTTTATTTTGTCATTTTAATGCCCGCAAACAATTTAATTAAGCGGTTCGCTTTTTTCTCGTTTTTGTTTCTGGTTTATTTTTTATATGTTCTTTGGCTGCCTTCCTTCGGTCCTGCCTCATTTTGTATGCGCCCACTTCGCACACACATTGAGACTTTTGGGCATTGGCTTCGCCTTTTCTCTTTCTGTGGATGTTGCTGTCTCCGTGTTGTTTGTGTAATTTTCACTTTGTCAAACATGCTGACATTTCGTTAATATCCTGTTATATGCATCCCGCACATCACACCCATACACACACATACACCATTCGCTCATTTTTTATTTTGCTACACGTTTGTTTATTTGATTTTATTTGATTTTAAGTTTATGCGCTTGCCTCATTGTTGTTGGCTTCATAAAGACATTTTAAGTTTATGGTCGTTTTTCGGTATTTTTAACTTTTTCGGGTGCCATAAAAAAGTCGAGCATACAAGCACACACTTGCACCAAAACACACAAAAGCACACAGACAAGTCGCGTCGCCTTGCGTGCCTGGCATGTATTTGGCTTACTTTGTGATTTGTATAAATACAGGAAACGGAAATGACAGTCACGACACGGAAATGGCACGCCATTTAATTTCCATGCAGCGTGGCCGTGACTCCATAGCTACCCCCTCTCTCTCTCTGTTACGGTCTTTCGCTTGCGCTCTTACTCTCCCTTTCTCTTTGTTTCTTTATGTCTTTTTGTAACAAACAAACAACCAATTTTTTAGGTTCAGCACGCAGCACACTTAAACACACAGATATGTGCCTGTACTCACGTGTCGCTGACGTGTATTAGTGCGGTCATTTTGTTATCAATTTGTTTTGCAAATAATTTCTATTTAATATTTAAATCATAATTTTTTAACACTTATGGTGTATGTTGATTAAAAGTAATGCCCATTTTTATGTAAGATATTTTCTTTTAATCAAAAAATGTATCCTATATGTTCTATTTCTATATATAAAACTTTTTGTCCTGCCTGACTGACTGACTGAATGATTGGTGATCAACGTACAGGTGCACGTTAAGACGCGGTTTCGGGAAATTCCACCCGCAAGTGTGGAAAAATCGCGAAAAAAGTTTGTATGTAAATTTTTTGTTTACCATCCGATCGGCCTCAAACTTATTTTCAAAGATCTTTGTTCAAATTCATTTGAGGGGTGTTTCACACTTTTAGGAAAATCCATCCCTCCTTGGTGCAAATGGGGGTCGAAGATTTGGTGGATGACGTGTTGTGTTCAAATTTATTTCCAAAGATCTATAAGAAGAATCATTTGAGACGTGTTTCACATTTTTCGCAAAATCTAAACTCCTTCGGTGGAAAATGCATTTCAAAGTTTTTTTTTTGTGAATTTTAAGTTTTGTCCGATTTGCATAAAAGTTTTTTGATTCCCGTCCCATCAGTTTCAAAATCATTTTCAAAGCTTTTTGAAAACATTGATTTTATAACATACGTGCCACGGGCAAGGCCGGGTTATACCCGCTAGTTCATTTATATAGACAAATAGATAAAACAACTCGAGAACGTTTCAAGTAGCTTGTTTTAGGCAGAAAATAATATAATGATTAAACAATTTTCATAGCGTTTTGTATTTGCACAAGTATGTCTCAAAGATTTTAAAAAATTTTTACTTAATTTTGATTTTTTAATCCTAGGCCATCAGATATTTTGGAACTTTGAGAACTTGATTTGATTTGAGAAAATTATTAAATATTCCAACGTAATACGCTTATAACTAGTTTAATTACCTTTACATATATATATATATATATATATATTAATTCGAACGCTGAGGAAATTGTCTCCACATTTTTCATTCGTTTGTGTGCATTTGTATATATTTACATAAATACACGTGATGTATATATGTGTGTAAGTATGTGCCTGTTGGCCTTCCTCAAAAGCAGATCAAGTACACTTCACTTTTATGACAATTCTACAAGCTTCGTACTTTTCAATACTGCGATTCTCAGGGATTCAAGGAAGACTTACAAACTTTCATGCCTTGCATTAAATTAATAAGTTGTACACAACTTACATTAATTTCTCTCTCGCACTCTCTCTCGCTTTAACTATCGTTATTTCTCCTGCCTTGCTCTTATCTGCTCTCTACTTTTCTCTTTCTTTTGGCTATGTTATATATTTTTATACATTTATACATTTTTATATAAATAGTTTTATATGTTAGGCCAATTAAGACCTGGCTTTAGGTGTACACATATTCCATAAAAACATTTTCGGAGCATTGTAGGTTAAATGATCAACTATTAAAATTGTTATTTGCGTTAAATATTTGATTACTTCTTTATTTACGATAGTATGTTGCCGCTGCTATTAAACATTTCTGTGCTTATCCATAGTTGATTTTTTTGTAATTTCTATTTAATTGAAGTTTTTTTTTGTTAAACTTATTACCACTTTAGCCAATATTAATACCACTCATTAGTATTTAATTGCTTATATTCATAATTTGCAATTTCAACAATTTATGGGCTTTAATTTTTTGTACGTTTTATTTTTTTATATTTTGTCGCCCATTGATTCAATTAATAAATTAAACTATTTGCTGAGCTTAATTGCTTGTTTCTCAGCCTGGCAGCCCAAACAAAGGTTCAATTTATGCGATTTTTAAACGCTATTTAATGCTTTTGTTTTTATTAATTACATTGCATTTAATATTTATTAAAACAAATTTTATTATCACACATTTACACATGCGTGTTCAGTTTATTTTTGTATGTGCTGTTTTGGCCCACGCCATAAACATCAACACACTTGGCTGGAACTAAGCGGCAAAGTGTTATTTAAAGTTTCTGCTTTTTGCCCTTTTTGTGCTTCGGGACATGGAATGGAATCGCTTATCATCCAGACAATGGGCAATATTCGAGAGGCGTGGTGGCGGCTCCTGAAGCATTTAAATTTCTTGCAAAATTTGTAAGCGCACACAAAGTGAAAGTTGCTGCTGATCTCCGAGTTTCAAAGTGCTGGTGTCATTCGCAGTCTTTTTGTGTGTGCGTGTGTGTGCGTGTGAGTGTGTGTGGGTGTGTGTCTGTGTGCGTCTTAGCTGCGTATCATGATATGCAAATTTTTTGGAAAACATCAAAGGCGAAAGCTCAAAAAGACAATGGCCGCCCCCACTCTTCCTTCTCCCTGTCGCTTCACGGTCTGTGTCTCTATTCAACTGTGAGTCTCTCTGGGCTGGCTTTCAGCGTCTCCGCTTTGGCGGCCCATTTAATTTCGACAGCTTTTGTTACAGCCAACATTTTATTTGCACGTTTCGTTTTACGGTTTTTGTCACTTGGCGTCATTTGATATTTCTCAGAGCCAGCACACTGCTCCTCTCCTGGCCCTCACCGTCCTTGCCTTGCCTTGCCTTAGCTTTTGTTTGCTTTAATTAAAAGTTAAGTAGGTGCGAGCGCCTGAACAATGAGAAAGGGGGCCGGGGTGGCGGTGGTAGCGGCAATGGGTGCCCAACGTTGCAAATGAAGTTGTCAACTTTTGCAGCTCCAACCATTCCACCTCAGCCTCGTATTCGCATTCCTGGCCCTCGGGCACTCCAGTCTCAATTTCAACTATTTCCGCTGCCTGGCGAGGGCATTTTTGCAATTAATAAAGTTTTTTAGCCTCAATTTTGTGTATAATTGTTGCTGGTTTGCTGTGTTTGTGTAGTTGCAATTAGTTTTTGCGCTGCTTTGATGCCTTTTGGGCACTCAAAATTCGTCTGAAATGGATGGACACAGAGTGTGGCACCCCCGTAAATTGTCTGACAGGTGCTGATTTTTGCTGTTGCCAGCTGGGGTCGCATCCAATTTCCATTTGCAGTGACAGCTGTGTAATTAACGTGAAAATTGCATGAAAAATCAAGCAAATGGATTCTGCAGTTGTTTGGCCACAGCAAAAAGATGGCTGTAAATCTGCATTTACACATACTAGCTACTCGAGTTGTGGGAAATCGTTTAGAATGAGTTCTATTGAACGAATCATTAGATGAACGAACTAGCTCGTTTGTTCATTTAAGATCCAGTATCTTTTGTATTTGCAAGCATTTCTTTAATTATCTATCTAATCGAATTATGAATATTTTAATTACTTCATTTAATATCTTAGATCATGACCTATTTTGCTAATATTGATAAAGCTGAGTAAAAATTTTCAAGAGATGAAATTTGACTAAATTTATTGGCTTTTAATTTAATCGCGCAGATGTAACCTGACAGCCCTAAAAAATAAACAATTTATAAAATTTTCTGTAATCAAAATAAATGAAAAATATTATTTTAGTTTGGAATGCGCAATGGCAGCGGCATTCCACAAAATATTTAATTTGCAGTCTTGATAATTATACGAGCGGCTAAAATTATAACTTAATTAAAACATTGTGTATACATTGTATTCTAATATTTCCATAATTTCTATTCATTCTTAAAAAACATACATTTAAAATGTTGAATTCAATATGTTAAATCAGGTTACATAGATGTTATTCCCAATACTATGGAAAGTAATTCGGATGGATGCAAAATATCAGAAAAGGGTTGTTTTTTTATGTTGTTGCTGAAAATATGTCATTTGCGTAGGATATATATAATATATTTTCAGTGTTTATATCAAAATGCAATTTATTTTAATAAGCTATTCAGCTAAAAGAAAAACAATACATATCAAGCTGATTTTTCATTTTTCAGTGGCCGGCTGTGTCAACTATTTGGTGTCATTCTGTGGTTTGGGTTATACATAGTTGGATCTGCCAAATGGCGCACAACTGTGGGCTTACCTGCAGAACAGCAGCAAAAACAGCAGCAACGGCATCACCAAATAACCAGCATACAGTTGAGGCAGCAGCTGGAAATGGACATGGGCCTGGGGTGGGGGATTGGCGAAGCAGCTGCAACCGCAACGTCGGCAGCCCGCAGTGCTATGTGTAGTCCGTGCAGTTTGAGTATCACCAGTGTGCTGTGGTGTTCGGGTTGTTTAAACAAATGTTCGGCGTGTCTATAATTTTTAACATTTTGCACCACTTTTTGGTACTTGTGTATTTAAAATTGTTCGTTTTTGCCGCCGTCGTGATGCTGCATACCTCGGCTTCCCTCCTCCTTCGATCCTGTACTCGGGCTGTGTATTGCTGTTTTTATGCTTCGCAATGTTTTGTGTGCAAATAAAATGCAAGTGCGCCCCGAAACGACCAACGACCGCAAATTGAGTGTTAATAAAGTCATGTTAATAACTTACACAACCAAATAAAAACGAGAAAAAAACATGAAAAGAAAAGGAGGACACGAGAGCGCAAAACGAACTCCAAAATGCATGGCAAAGTATGTAAAGCTTTTCCTTTGTCAGCTCGAGCGGGTGGCTCAATCTCAATTCCTGGGAAATTAGCAGCGGCTGCTGCCCGAAAATTCATTGCTGCCTGCCACTTGCACGCATATGCGAGCCGTCGACTTTAATGAATTCCAACCACTGCGCAGCGTATGCCGCAGACCATCGAGACCATTGCCATACTCCATACTCCATATTCCAAGCTCCACCAGCAGCAGCACAGGCAGTAAGAGCGTCTGTCGTCGGTTTGTCTGTTCCGACGCTCGATTTCTAACACCAAACTTCCGGGCGTATCAAAAGAAAAGCGTACTACCAAACAGTTGCTGAACTATGTTATACTCTATACTCCGTTCCATGGCCAGCTTTCTGCTACCAAATGCTAACCTGCTGCAGATCAGCTCATATCCCAGGAGACACTTGTTAGAAAAACAACTTTCGGAATTGCTGTCGAGATTGAAAAGCATTGAAATGTATCCCTTAAATCTCTTGCTTGAAGGTGACTGCTAGCTTATCAAACCTTGTCAAACTTTTTGGCCACAGGGCATTGAAACTATTCGCTTTGGCTTCGCGCCAAACCACGACAAAAGTTGTGACTGACGACTGCCTGGCAGGCGTTGCCGTTGCCAGCCAGCCAGAGCCAAACAACAAATCCCCTTACCAAAGGCAATCCCAGAAATGGCACCAGCAATAGAGCCAGTCCCCACTCGCTGGCATCGTTATAGTCTCGGCCAGAAATGCAGCGTAAAAAAAAGTGGAAAGTAACGTTGCCTCAAAATTTCATTGCAATTCATTCGGCTATAGCGCCAGAGGAGAAAGTCGAGGCGGCTTCACTTCCTGTGACTGTGACAAAAAAAAGCAACAACAACAATAAGGAGAAGGTTTCTTCTGCGTCTCATCGTCGCTGGGCTTCAAACAATGGCCAGCTACAAAACAGCAAACAATTTGAGGCATTCAAATGTGCAACCAGGCGGTTGGAGCCACCAACGAGACTCGCCCCCCAAATCCAGCTGCGCCTCAACTCCCGCTGAACGTGTGAAAGTTACAGTGTTCGCTTCTTTTTATACCCTAAACACATTGAATAGGGGAGAGAAGCTTATAATGGCTGCCTGCAAATGTATGTAACAGGCAGAAGATGGCCGACCACATAAAGAATTTATATTCTTGATCAACAGTCGAGTCGATTTAACCACGAAAGCTATGAGAAATCTAGAATATATTAATGTATACACAGTTCTAGAATATTTAACTTTTTAATACATCCCAACATTTCCCACAAAATTGATGACACCATATGTGGCATTTTCACACATTTGAATGCCAAGTTTGTCCTGAAAATTTGACAAAGATCGGATAATAGGTACCGAGTTTAAGCCAAAAGCATGTCCTATTGTGCGGTTCTGAAAGAAAAATGAATGAATGCGTTTGTGTGTAGGTGTGTGCGAATGTATTTCTATTTATATGTGGAAGGAAGCTGTTAATGCAGCTCGGCGCTGGGCTCAGAGTATCTCGTAGTCGATCACGCCCGACTAGAGCACTCTTACTGGCTTCCAGTTTTTTTTTGCTGTTGTTTCTGGCTGCTGCTGCAATTTGAGTGCGAAAAAGTTTGCATACCAAAACAGTAAAAGGCATTTATTCCAGCGTGAATCCGTTTGCCTGCCAGCCAGCCAGTCGAGGGGCGAGGACGCAGGGCTGGTCGGTTGGTTGGCTGATTCGGTTGCTGGGTTCGACTCGGCTGCTGCTGGCTACTTTGTCGGGCCGTGTAAGTGCAGTCAATTGCCTATGTGGGTCAGCATTGCATTTGCGCTTAATGAGCATAAATTATGCAGCAGTCGGCGCATTAAGGGCAGCGCAGCGGCAGCAGCAGCAGCAGAAGCAGCAGCAGCAGCAGTAATGCACAGCAAGTTTCTGCAACTTTCGCTTGTCGCATCAGCTCATGAAATTTATGGCGTCTGCATGTATTTTAAATTCTAATAAAATGTAGCAAAACTTTTTTGGTGCTACCCCACAAAAAAGAACAACAACAAGCAGCAGCACATTTTTGCTTGCCTTTTAAAAGTTACTTTTGCCACACACGCACACACACACACACACGCACACATACACTCGCTCACCTGCGCATGGCAAATGTGTTTGCAATATGAAGAAGTTGTGCGGCTGCTGCCGTTTCCTCTGCCAAGGTAAAAGTTTACAAATTTCACTACAACAACATTTACTCGTAAATTATAATCAAAAAGGTGCTAGAATTGTATTAGTGTATAAGTGTGAAGGCTGTCGGTATGCGTGTATATATGAATGTGTGTGTTGTGAGTTGCAATGTGTGTGAAAAAGCGTGAAAAATAAATAAAAATACCTCCAGATGCATTTTAAAGACCAACCAACGTACGAATCTCAGCAGGCCAGCAGCTGATGAACAAAATTTAATTTCATAGAGTGAAAAGCGTAAAATAAACAAGTTGCTTGTGGGTGTAACCGACCACGCAATACTCTGATTGTTAGAGAAGGCCATGTGGAATCCCTTGACAAGTTTGGACTATGGATCAAAAATTGTAAAAGATTTTGATGAGTGTATTTTATAGCTTGAATACAGATGGACAATGTTCTGAATGCCAATGAACTCCTTTTCATTTTGCGAGCAGAGTATAACAAATTTTCGTATGTCGTCTAAATCATTATCTAACAGCAGTCAGATCTGGATTGTGGGTTAAGTGTTATTACAATTACTTAGTAAATACAAAAATGCATAAGCCATTACAAATTTCTGAATAAATACAATATAATATTCTAGCATCTTTGAGTAATTTTTGGTTGAGAAATTAGCATAAGCAATTATTATTCTCATTTAGTAACATAATGCAAATTTTAGTTTAACTTCTTATTTTACATTTTACTCAATTTTCAGACCCGCTGTGTTAAGTCGATTTTCACAATTGACAGCAAAATAGTTTTGCAAGCTGTTCAAGCATATAATAAGGCTATAATTAAAATTGAGATTATTTGTACAGCTTTATTTGTAAGTGATGTACTGACAATAGTTATTACATATTTCTTAGGACTAAAACGTTGATTACAAAATATTTCGAAATGGAATTTTCATCTCGATTTAAGTAAAAGGGAGCTGTTTTAAGTGGTTTGTGGTGCATCAGCATTTGCTTTGTATAATCGCTAGCTTAAAGCGAAAATAATTACTTTATTTTTACATTTAATATTCATCGATAAGATTTCAAGCAAATCGTCGAAGAATTCACAATTTTCACGCCCTTCACAAAGAGATTTAATTCTCCATTACTCAACCTACCTCGGCGTGTGGAGATTTTAATAGTTGATTTCTATTGAAATTTTACTCTTGAAATATGAATGTTTAATGGTAAATTGTCAGTATGTTGCACACAATAATTAAAGTAACCGCAAATTCCATTTGACACCTTAAACTCGACAGTAATTATGTTTACCATGTGTCTTTAGAATGTACATATCGACATAGACGTGTCTATGTGCGAGTGCTAATGTGTATGTGTTTGTGTATGTGTTTGTGCTTAGTTACAGCTCGTATTTTCTTAGCTCTCCCAGTATCTGTGCTACCTTCATATTCAATGCCAGCGCACTGCCACTAACTTCAAATCAGCGACATTTTCTTGAAATTTCATTTCATTTCGTGTCGTTTCGCTTGCCAACAATTCAATTTATATGTTGTCTTTGTGCGATGGCTTTTAAGATAGGCAACACACAGATACAAACGCACACACACACATACACACTCATAGTTTTTACCTCTATATAGCGTTCTTTGTACGAGTAAGCGACAATTTGTGTTAGTGCAAATTTAATGCCGAAACGTGCACCAGCACCAGGACCAGCACCAGCACCAGTACCAGTACCAGGTAAGAGCCCAACCGCTTTGTACATCGGGCCAACAACCGCAACCTGGTGAGTGTCTCTGACTATCTCACACTATCTTTCTCTTCTCTGTCGCTACCCCTCTGCCCATCTCTCTATGCTCTTCTCACTCTCTACCTGCTGCTCTGGCTGTGTGACGTTGTTGGCTTGGTTTTTGGTTTCACACATGCTTATACATGCATGCAGCAGGCGCAAACCAAATAACTTAAGGTAAGCCTGCTTACTTGCCCGACTATAAGACACCCAGCAAACAGAATTGTGGAGTACTCAAATGGTGTATAATTCCTTTGTAGAATTAAGCATTAAAGAAAGGGGAAACGAAAATAGTAAAAGCCACACTTATGTCTAGTAGCTTAAGCTAAGGATGGGAAAATACAAACAATGTATTACTAATGTTTATGCTCATGAGCAGGTCACTCTCATTATGGTTAAGCTGTTCTATTCGTCTCATTCGTTCTTATAAGGCGATGTAAAATCGAAAACTGTCTGATTAGAAGCACGAGGATGTGACTTCAATCTACTAACTAATGCAATGCCACATTCTCTTTATGATACGATATAGATGTATAAAATTTGCTGGTAGTATACCCATTTTATCCACATTGTGGGTCAAGGGTATGAAAAACTCAGTTGAGTGCAAGACCAAAGTGCAGGCAATGCCAGTGGGCGTGCTTGTTGGCTGGCTCGGCAAAGTTAACTTTTGCCACGACAAAGTGACATATTAGCGTAGTCAACTTTACAAAGCATACACAGACACATACTCACACACATACACACTGCTGTGGGGAGTCACAAACTTAACTCTCGCATTCCGTAAGAGCTTGAAACACAGCTAAGGGTTAATTTTGTTAAGTTTTAACTTTTTGCAAATTGTTGGCATGTGTGCCTTCAAAGTATGGCAACAATAGTGCTAAGCCACAGTCATTTGGTCCAAATTTGAGGCCATGTCCAGAGGCAAAATCAAAAACCAATTAGTGCTGCCGGCCGTCAAAAACTTTGCCCATATAATCGGCACGCCCAACATCGTTCAAGCTTTGTAATTTGCCTCGTTACATATACGCTGTGTGGAACAGTTCTGAAATTCGCTTTCAACGAGTTGGTAGTGAAAGGCGTTCAACGCCAGGATCAAGTGTTTTATGCAAATTTCATAATTGCAAAAATATTTTCGTTTTGGCTAATTATAGACTTAAGACAACGACAACAAGCTGTAATTTCGGCGGCTGACTCAAGCGGCTTCTGTAATTTTAATCTTTCATCAATTTAGCATTTATTTAAATTTGGAAAATTTCCAAAAAATGTTTTAGCTTAATAACAATTAAATAACTGTTTAAAGCAAATACGTTTATCGTTGATGTATATAATCGAATGCATAATTTTGGCTATTTTTTTAAAAAAACAAAATACTGTATGTTTTGGGATTGACGAAGCTTAGATTCCCTTACAAACAGATGTATAATCATATTAAAGTATACTTTGAAAGCATATTAAGACTCGTGTGTTGAGATTGGCCAAGAAATGTTTAATCCAAAAAAAAATTCAAAAGAATAACGGGCGGCGGTCTTTGAATCCCAAAGAAGAAATACCTTTGTAAAAAAACCGCCAACGATTTGCAGTTAAGGAGAATAATAATGAATCTTTTATTTCGTGCTCTGGGAATTCTTATAAATTCTTATAGATTCCTATAGAGCTATATGTCATGGGAGTGTTATGTTCATAAGATTTTATCTAAATGTAAGGCGCATGATAGCAATAGCCAAAGTCGAGCATATCCAAAATGTCTTAAGAAGTATACAGGAACTTAATTTTTATGGCAGCTATAGCATCCTATCCAATTCTAACATATGTACTATTTGCAATCGAAATACGAACCTATATGATGATTCATAACAATAGCCTGCATCGAAATGCTGTCAAAATAAATGTATTTTATAGGAAAAACCCTCTAAATGACAACTGTCTTTTTGATCAAATTAAAAATATGCAGACATAGTACGGATGTATACGAAGTTACATCAATACAGCTTAAAAACTCAACGCTCATATAGAGTATAAGAGTCGGGTATATGAGCTCAGTTAACATGCAGAGCACACCTATAGCCGCTTATGGGTTCAGAAAACTCTTCTTCAATACATTTCCTAGTTGCTGGCAAATCAATTGTAGCCTATGCAAATTAATTAAAATCAATTGTAAATTAATATATTTTGACACAGCATTAATACAAATTAAAAATGTAAATATATTTACTATGGCAAAAAAATCTAATTAAATATGAATAAAAATAATTAGGATACAAATGTAGATGTAGTTATTTGATTTGTGCATTCAGCCGCAATGTCTGGTTAGCTGCAGCTTATCTCATTATGATCTGTCAGTTATTGTTACGTATTGTGTGTGTGTGTGTGGGTGTGAATGTGTGTGTGTGAGTGCAATGTGAAAATGATGCGCTATTTATTAATTATCTATGAAGTACTTTTAATAAACCAAATTACAAATTTAACCACCCGGCACTTTGGCTCGTATTTGCACTCTGCTTCCTGTTTAATGTGCAATTTAATATCAGTTATGCCAACAAAAATTATGCTTATTAGTTTACCATCACAACAAAAAATAGGTAAAAATAAATGCAATTTGCATTTATTTACAATGCAATCAGTCAGTGAATGGCTGCGACAGGCATTGCTTCACTAGCCAGTTACAAACATTCAATCAAAATAATGAATTTACAAAATGTTAAATGAATTTTATGCATTAAATTAGCCAATTGACAGACTGGCTATGCGGTCAACCGTCAGTTGAGTTTTAATAATGACAAGACACACATGTAAGCTAATTTACATTTTATATGACACAAGCTAATAACAATTATATTAACAATAGCCACTAATTAGGTTCTAGCAGCAGTTCATCAAGTTACCCTCAGGTCTCATAAATTTATTATATTGCATAACTTTTCATCTGAAAATCATTCAATAAATGCTGAAGGACCCTCAGCGGGAATTGCACAAATAAGAACTGGTAAAATTGTAAACAGCATATTGCAAATACACTGTTCTTTTTCAAAATGAAAAGAACTTTATTGGCATTGTGCAGTCCATGGTGCTGGAGACGCTACAGTCTTAAGATTTTTAAACAAAAATAATACCTATTCTCAGTATTCCTAATAATAGTCGTCTTTTGGCTAAGTAACTTCCTTTAGTAAACATTGTGACCTAACATATTTTTAGCAAGTGTAAAGGGAGGCTGTAATAGAGGTTTATAATATACGAAAATAATTAATAAATAAATCTAAGTTTATGAACATGCATATGGTTATCTTATATTAATTATTTACCAAATTTATAATATAAAAGAATATTAATAGAATATTTTTAGTTTATTTACGTTATAGGTAAAGGCAAATAGGCAATAAAATATTCTGCTGTACTCCTAATACAATCAATGCTATTAGCCTGAGTAAGAGTGAATTTTTTACTCGATATTAGTAGCTTTAGATATTTTGGAGCTCAGCTAAGTTATATCTGCACGCGAAAAAGACAAGCTCTTACTCGGCTTAGTATTGAAGTCTCTTGTCAGCAAAATAATTGTTTACACAGTTTAAGGTAAAGAATGTGTTTCGTTCAGGTTAGTTAACCATTCACGTTTAAATATTGGCAATTTCGCTTTTAATCTTTAAGCGCATAAAACAACTCAACAGTACAAACATTTCTCATCGTATTTTTAAATATCTCTCAGCCCTTTTATTTGGGACACGCTTCTCCTATCGACGCACATGTGCGTTCGACGCATCCTTTTTTTATAAATAGCCAACACTTTGGGAACCTAATCATCGCACCCGAAAACTGTGTGAACTGTGCCCGTAAAAAATTCAACATAAATTAAAAGGTCGACATTAGTTAGTTTTTCTTTTTGACACGTGCAGAGAGTACGGCCAATCTCAGCTGCTGCGATACGAAAACCCTAAAGTAAGCTCATTCACATTCGGTCGCATTTTTACGATTTATTTACGATTTAAATCCGCGCAAGCAGAGAGACCGATCCCAAATCCGAAGCCGAGTGCGCGCCTAATGCGCATTGAATAAAGTACTAAAAAAATAATTTGTAAACTGCGGGGCATATGAGCACAGGCCCGAATAAGGATCCCCAGCTGTAATGCTGTGCGTCGCTTTTCAAATTTTATGTGCACCATATTACGTATACGTAGTGCGTGTTATATTCACTTCCGGTTGGCGGCGTGCGCACGGGCTCGGTCCATGTTTAATGTTGTTTTGACGCCGCCATATTAACCGGAAAGCGGGACCGGAGCTAAAAGACAGGAAATGTGCACCGCCAGGTACTTTCTATGCAAATGTGCCTCACATTTGCCTCTGTCTCTCCGTGTACATGTGCTCGTCCTTATTTAACCCTTTTTTTTTTGTTGTTTGCTTCGGTATCCCAAATATTTATGGCTGCCGGCGCTAGGCATATGTTTGCCTCCCGGCAGCGTCGCTCGGCAATTTATTTAACCTTCAAATGTTGTTAGCTGCCTGCTGCGTGTGTCACAAAGGTGTCGTCGCCTAAATGTATGCCCCATGCCCCGTATCCGTGCGTGCGTGTGTTTGCAGTCGTATTAAACGGATTTGTTTGCCTGAAATTTGCGTAGATTTGCTGCACATTATTTGTAGCCTTGCGGCTGCCTGTGTTTATTTGTCTGCCAATTTAGTTTTGCGGTGCGAACCAATGTCAGCCTCTAAAATGGTTTTGTGGTTGCTAGACAATTCAATATAGATAGTGATTGGTATGTTTTTAAACAGAGCATACCTTCCCTTTTAGATTACACAAACACCAACTGGTATACAATTCATTCGAAGTTTGATAATTTTGAACATATATTTGTATTTATATCTTGCAGACTTTTAAAGTAAGGTGTGCATATTTTGTGTCATTTAAACCACAATTTACATTAAATGAAATGAAAATGTAGTTTGATGTTGGTTCTCAAGGCTCTCGGCAAACGTTTCTTGATAAGAATGAGACTTTAATAACAATAGGTATATTTTTTCAATTAAAAGATTATTATTAATTATAAAGTCGTTTCAAGTTTTAAGTACCATTTATTTTAATATATTTGAGCTTGTATAAATAAAACGAAGGTAAGCAATCCCTATTTAATTCACTAGCTTCTTCGATTACTAATTTTAGTGACTAGTGAAATTATTATAGGAAATCCTTGTATCGCTAGATATCAAGTACAATTTAAGTACAAATTATCCTTAATCCACTTTAAGTCGATTTTGCCTAAGTTAGGATACTTCTGTAAAATCAAGACCAGCTTTTGAACAACTTAAAGGATGTCCAAGCAAGAGATGTACTTCACATTTCTTAAGAAGGGAATTCTTCATAAGTGTAGAACTCAGACGCTTTTTAATCAACTCATGTCGCCGTTGGATACCTCAGTGCTTAAGTGCCATGTACTTTGGAAGCTCCCATTTTTTTGTGTGCTTTTGTTTTATTTTCGTGGCTCTGTCATTTTTATTTACAATAAATTGTACAAAACGGCCAGCGAGTGGCCAAACTGGCCGAACAATAAAAGCGGCGACATTAATCTTCTCTTGCAGGCAGAAGGAAAGACACAGTGAGGGGGGAGCGAGATGCGCCCTTTTGTTGCTGAACTGCTTGCCAATTTCCGGTTGCAATGCTGTGCATTTCCGGGTGAGCCCGCCTTCCTTCTGCCGCTCCGGCACCCAATGGCCGCGGCGATGAAATTGCTTAAATGTAAATAAATCAGTGGTAAGAAAATTTCGGTGGTCAGCTCGGACTGGTCGCACGTCGCGGTCGTTGTCGTTGTCGTTTCTGTTGCAAGTGTCGGCTTATAAATCAGCCAGCTGCAGTGCGCTGCACAAAATGGCTGACAGACAGGCAGACAATGGGACCTTGGCACAGACAGACAGTCGCATTAATGGCGGCTTAAGTGTGCGAGCGCCAAAAATAATAAAAAAATGCGCTTAATTGCATGGCGTTTATTTAATTTCCACACACTTTGAAGCCGTTTTATTAGCTCGAGCGCCGCATAAATCACACGGGCAGCGCGCAAGACCGAAAGTCATTTGTCATTTTTAACAATCAATTAAAAGCAAATGTTGCATAAATACATGAAAACTTCGCTCTAACCAATTACAAATTGCAAACGAACTCTGTTTGCCATTTATCATCGTTAGATGCAGCAAAGACAGCAAATGAGATACTGACGAGCGAGCGAGACAGACAAATTCGGCTAATAACAATCAAGTCCAAAGATGCAACTGCTCCAAATGGTGGTCGCTAAAATCCTAAATGCAATGGTCAAACGGAAGCGTGTAAAGTTATGCATTTGACGGATATGGGAGTAATGTCTTCTGAGTGGGTTCGACATTCGGTGGACACTGCATTTTATTCTTAAATGCTTTGCGGGTTCATTTTTGCAAATACCCTGTTAAAATAAAAATAAGTGAAGAAGTATTAATATAGGATGTATAAGTGTGCGTATGAAGCAGAAAGGGAAGTGCTGCTGGAGAAAAGTCGGAATACGCAGGAGTTCAGGACTTTATCTTTTGATCCTTTTTTGCATTTTCCTATATTTTCCAATATTTACAATAAACATAAATATTTTATTGTAAAAAGAAAAAAAATCAAAAAAAAGCGCGTTTAATATTAATAGAAATATTTAGCATAAAATTAGCAACTCAAATGTAAGCCGTAATACAGAAATGTTGAAACCAGTGGAGGTCGTAAAATTGTTTAATTTATAATAAAAACTGTTACACTTCAACTTTCGTTCAGTATGTCCTTCGTTTCAAAAGTTATTGCACATTCCCTACTGACTATAAAAATAGGCATGGGAATTGTTTTGTTCCAGTTTAAATAATGCTGCTATAAATGCAGACATTTATTTGTTCATTCTATGTGTGTGTATGTATGTGAGTTTGTGTGTGTGCTGGGTCATAAAACCTAAATAAAAATCCCATTGCAATTCATTTAAAATATTTATTTATGATTTGAAAAACAATTGAAAGGCTATTTGTGTATAGTCAGGTGCGCTTAGAGCGCGTCAGGTTTTATATAAATATAAATAAATGAAACCCTTATACTCAACATTTGGCTCGCTTAATTGCCGCTTGATTGATGACCCCTGTGGCGGCTGCCCGACAACAATTATAACAATAGCAACAGCATTAACAACAGCGAGGCGAAGCAGCAGCAGCAGAATAAGCAGCGTTTTAATTTATAATTTATGTAGCGAATTTTGATTAATTGATTTCTATTTGGCGTGTTACATTCCATGCCGATGTCTGGCCTGCCTGCGCTGCCTATGGCTGTTATATCCTCTCTGTGGTTTTACCTTTTGACATGTGGCCAAAATTAATTTGATGCTGTTACCTGCTGCTTCTTGAGGCGTAAGTGCAGGTATTCACAGCGTGCCAAATATTTGCATCTGTCTTGTCTCTGTGTGTTTGTGTGCCTGTGTGTTTAGGTATTCCTGTGCGATACTTACCTTTTGGCATATCTTCAAATCTACACAGACTTCAGTCAAGCTGCGCCGTCAAAATTTACAAGTCATCGACGCTGCGGTCAAAATTTGCATAATTTGCTTTCCGTGTAGGCCCAGTCATAAATGATGTCTATGATCTGGGCCAGCCTCGACTGTGCGGCCAGGAAACTCAACCTGTCCACCTGCCTGCTTGCCTGGTTGCCTGCCAGGCACTATCATTATCCCTCTGTTTAGTTGAGTCCATGTCTGTTTGCACTGCTTAAGCGAAAATGGTGTTAAGTGCTTTCGCATACAAAATTTACATGGCTGACAATTTTTGAACGATGTATCGACAACGTTGTCGTTATCGTTGTACTTGTTCTCATTGCTGCAGTTGTTGTTGTTGCTGTTGTGGTCGTGGCTCTCAGCTTGACTTCCGTTTCCGTGTGTTTGTGCACGCGCCCTGTCAATATTTGGTGTTTGCTACAAGGCACACGCCAAACACATGACACACTCAATGAGCAGTGGGACAGCCACGCCCATTGAGCCAGTGTTGCCACCGCCCACAGTTAGCAAAATGTTTGGTTACATCAAATTGCAGCATTTTGCTGATGTTGCTCCGAAATGTTTGCCATCGGCTGCTGCGTTGATAGCTGGCCACTGACCCCAAAAAATGGGTTGGGCAGAACAAAAATAACGGATTGCAGAATGCAATAAAATTCCAAAAATAGTTTTTAATAATACATTTTATTAAATTTAATTTATTAACTATTTTTTTTTTTATAAATTTTAGCTTAATTCTAAATACATTGTTCTCAAGGGTTTTTTCAGTTAAATATTTTACATGCAGTTGCTTATAATTAAATTAATTAATTAGTTATTTCTCATTTATTGTTAGTATTTGTTTTTTTAAAGTTATTAGTTAGAGTTGAGTTTTCTCTTTTAAATGTTTAATTTTTCTTTTTGCTACCAAGATTGGTTATTCTTTTCGTTTTTTTTTTTACGTATAAATGCAAACGTTGCGTTGCTAAATTGAATTATTTTCTGTTAAGTTAACCATTTATTATTAAGTTCACTTAATTTAGCTTGCTTTTAAATTCTTTATGCCTTTTGTTAGACGTTAGACGAGTATGTAAACAAATTGTCTTTAATTACATTTTCTGCTATGCTAAATGGGCCTTAGGACTAGATGAATTTGATTTATATGTGTGTATGTATGTGTAATAAATTGTATTTATGTCGTAAGAACAAGCTAAATGTTAAATGTCTCTGGGGGCTTTGCTTACTCCTCAACATAAACTAACAACAATCATGAATTTGTTTTCACTTAGCTAAAAGTTGTCTAGATTCTGGCGCTTAAAGCTGTTATTTAAAAATATATTAACAATTCAGTGTTCACATCGTACATCTAAGCTAATTATAATAAATTTTTATGTTTTTTTCTCTAAATGTTAATATTCAATTTTTACACGGGCGCTTAAGCCTAATGGAATTTGTTTTTAGTTTTCTCTGTGTTTCCTTCCCTCTTTGAGTTTGGCTTTTTCCTCGCATAACCCTAACGTTTTACATGCATATTTATTGTTATAATATTTATTTTACATTATTTGGCTCTTTTTTCTTTTGCTGCATTAAAAAGTGCTACCCAATCGCTCATAATTCAATCCACGCCCACACTAAATGCTTTGCCGGCAGTTTGATTGCAGATTCTAACTCTTTCCACGCACATCACATAACTTATAGTCAGTTTATTTTTACTAAGTGCTCCCCCTATACTGCCACCATTGCACATCTTCACTTTTTGATTTGATTTGTATCTAGCTTAGATCATCTGCTGCTCAGAGTTCATTCAGCGTCAAAATCGCGTACCCGTTCCATGATTGCGATCCTGGCTAATGAGCATCTCGTCGCCGTTCAATTGATGATGCATCTCCTCTGGCACGGTCTTTAAAAGTTGCGGCTTGGCCTAGCATAAAAATGAGTGGAAAGTAAAAGTGTTATGAATAATCGTAATATTTTTATAACTACTAAACCTAAGTATGAGAAAATAATATCTATAATATCAACATTGCTTGGATTATGCGCTATTCTTAATAGCGTATTATTATTATGTTTGTGAAATGACTAATCCAAAGAGTATCACAGACACAATAGAAAGTGGAAAGCAATAAAAAAATAAAAAGAGGAAGTAACAGATAGCAAAGTGGCGTGGGCCTTGGTCGAAAACATAAATAAACGTAAAGAGCAATGCTTTAAAATTAACGAGGCGCGCATTATTTGAGTACCCGCAGCTATTACGAATTCACATTCCCCGCATTCGTCGCATAGCTCGTGCACTGCGCGAAAAGTAGCAGGGTAGACCGGGATAACGGGGCGTATGCGTGCTATTTGGTTTCGTTCAGCGTACCGCTGTGCCAAATCCAACCATTTGCTGGTCGCCAGCTCCCCAGGCAACACCACAACAGTCACATTCAGATCCCAGATCCAGTCGCAGTCCTAGTCCCAAACCCAGTTGCTCGTTGTTCTGGTTTTGGTCCTGTGTTTTTGGTTGGCTTTTGCGCGCCTCGCTGCCTTTTGGTCTGCATTTTTCAAAAACTCACGGGACACACACACACATAGACAACAACAACAACTCACTCAGCAGTAAAGAAAAGGCAATGGTTGAAAAAAAAATGTACATTGTAAATTCCGTTGTTGTTGTTGGTCCTTTTTTGCGGGCTATAATAATTGCAATCATTAGAGTCAAAAGTTGCCACACCGCAGTGTCCTTTAGCGTGAAACTGTTGCAAAAAAGTCAGCTATGCTGTGTATATGAAGGACAGAGACAGACATACCAAGTTCGTGTGATGCGAAATTCAGTAAGAAGCCCGGACAATGCAATGGCGGCAATGCCTGCGCCTGCAGCAGTCGCCAGGACGAACGCAATGCGCGACGCCAAGTGTACATATAATGGCATATTTATAGCGCAAAAGACAGGGACAATGAGCGTGAGAGAGAGAGAGACAGCCAGAGAAAACGAGATAGGGTATGAGCGAGAGCAGGCGGCAACTATGCTCCCGCTTTTTGTATTACATTTACTGCGGCTGTCATTTTTGTACACTCTCTGAGGTCATTTACCGCTTTGAACTTTTCCCGTTGAATTTGGGCTTAAATTTTAAGCCATCAAGGATCAAGTGGTCCTCGCAAAGCAAAAGTTGAAGCAGTCAAGCTGAAACTTGGTATACGAAAAGAGATGATTTAATGCGATAAACTATATTTCGCTTTGCCAATAAACTGAGAACTCTAAAGTGTCGCAATTGTGACCTGATATCAAGGCTGTTAGACGGATTTGAACCGAGCATGAATTCCAATTTGTTTTCTACCTTTAACCGCACCTAAGCCGGTATTTGCATAACGAGTTAAATCGGACCGAACCCTAAAACAAACCATATTTGTTCATAAAGGGTTTGATGTCAAAGGTATTATTCTTTTTTAATTTCAAAAAATATGTTTTCATAACTTATAAGCTTTTGATATTGCACAAACGTAGTTTCAGCTAGAATATTCATATGAATAAATACACTTACTTAGATAAATAATCGAACCCAAAACTGGGCTCACAGATGTGGAATACTAGGTTTACGAACCGAACCATAGGCCGGTATATTGCCTCAAGCCGCGAACCAAACCATCAGAGAAGTTTTAGGGCCCCCAAGATCTATGCCGTTAAGGATAGGAATAATTACGAGTGGGAGTACGTGGTAACAACGGTTTGAGTGCAAGAATGTAGGAGCAAATTCACGTTTGAGTAGTCTAATTAACAAACACCACATTTAGTTGTTCATATTGTTGTTGCTGTGCTTTTTTTCTTAACGTCTCAGGTTGGGTAGGCGGCACACAGCGCATATTACTCAGCAATCCCCTGAGCAGTTATCAGACCAACCGCAAAAATCCATTTTCTGCCCCAGTGGCTCCAATTTATGAAAAGGAACAAAAGATTTTTGGGCATGGAGCTGGTCGTGCCCAAGATAAATGTTTGCAACCCCCAAAAACCCACTTTGCATATTGATGCTTTCAACGTTTTGGACATTAAGCGACTTCCTTGACTGGCTGCTATCAACAAGCAGCCAGGAGTCGCCGCCCAGCAGCTGCCCAGCCGGGACTAGAACTACATCAAACAGACACTTACCACATCGCTACCATAAAGGCTCATGCCAACGCCGACGCCAACGATGCTTCCGTTTCCGCCAGCGCCGTTGGCCGTTGCCTGCTGCTGAACGACGGGCCCATTGCCGGGCGCTGTTGCTGAGGATGTGGCAACCAGACCCATGCACGTCACCGGCTGCAGCAGCCCATCTCCAGTAGCGACTACGCTGTGCGCAAAAATGGGTGGCGGTGGCGTGGGCGAAAAGGTGGCCAATTGTGATGGATGTGACATGGTGACACCGGTGATGGTGCTGTTCGTTCCAAACATGGGACTCGTTGAGTACATGGGATGGTGTGCCAGATCGATCTATATGTATGCGGGTTAAAGAGCATAGATGAGCGAGAGAGAAAGAAAGAGAGAAAGCGAGAGAGAGAGAGAAGCATGTTATGATTAATATGCGTGAGTTTCGTATTTGATTTCAATATAGCTCCGCGGGCTTATCAATTTTTAAAATAATATAATTACTTTTAAAAATTGGGGGCATTTCTAATAATTTTAATATATTCAATTAAACAAAACATTCAAATAACCTCGTAAAACTTCTTAGCTTACAATTAATTATTCGTTTAGATTTATAAATATTTACTGAGTAACCCTCGTTGTCCGTGTGTGTGCCGCTAATTACAGTGGCTCTGCTCTGTTTACTTACACACGCAAATTATATATGTACACCTGGCGGTGCCTTGTGTACGCATGTGTGGCTGCCCCGTGCCACATGGAGGCACCGCCATCACCGGGCTGCCTCTTTTGTTTTTGTTATTGTGATTGTTGTTGATGTTGGAATTTGTTATTGTTGTTTCTAGTTATCATTGCTGCGTTTGGCGTTCACCTCCAATTTGCTGGCTACAATAATAGCCCGCTGTGGGAGGATTTGCCAGTGTGAGTTCGAGTTAGCTAAATGTTTGTGCGTGGCATATTAACGCTTATACACGTGCGAATGTGCATATGTGTGTGTGCCAGTTCACAAATGTATGGTCAGAATTTATGCTATTGCCATAATGCCCCCAACGTGCTTTTAATGAAATTAATTTTCAACGCTAAATAAATTCAAATCGCATGGCATAGATCGCAGTCTAAGACCCAGACTTTTGTAGATGAATAATAATGATAAATAAAATAAAACATTTGCTCCCATATTTCTAACGATAGCTCACGTAGATTTTATTTAAGTCCACATAAAAAATGAAAAACTGTCATATTAAACACGCATGCAGCAGCCTTACAGATAACCAAAAGTTTTTGGTGTTCATAAGATTATCTAAGGCATACAAAGTCTCGTAAATGAGAGGCTCGGTCGGTCAAGATATTGTCAAAAACAAAAACTGGTTTCTTACAAGATAGTTTCTAATAATAATAATTTTTCGAAGTTGTAATTGTCACAAAGCTTTAAAAAAAAAATTCACAAATTTTCTTAGACGTTGATCTGCCCTTACATGCAATATGTTATATAATTATAAACATAAATACCGACCGGAACGTATATTTTTTTAAATATTTTTTAGAGTTTTTTATAGGCTGTTGCCTTCTGGTTTGTTTATTTTAGTTATACAAGGTAAAACACTAAAAATCGAATTTAACGATTCATAAAAATATGTAAATATTTATATATTTAATTTTAAGTTTATAAGTTTTTTATATAACAACACACTGACAAAACATAGCTAGAATTTTATGTACACTTAAAAAAGTTTCAAATTATCTGAAAATTCACTTAGAATAAAATCTGTACAGCTTAAGTCTTGAAAGTTTGTGTTTCTAAATTGATTTATCATGCGCAAGCATTAAAATGCAATTTCGCTGTCATAAATTTCTTTTGTTCAATACGAAAGTCAAAGCTGATTAAATTATTTGTTTTTGTCGCCCCTTCTGCCAACCAGTTAAGACCCCAATGGCCCGACACACACATTGTAAAAACTCTGCCGCAAAGCGCAGTTTGAAAACTTTTAAAACAAACAACATCAGCAACAACAACAAGTACAACTATAAAAACAACTGCAAAAGCTGTAGCTGAAGCTGTACAAAGCACATACATATATAATCGAATTAAAATAATTGCCATAAAAATAAAACAGAGAGCTAAAATCGACGGCAAACATTTCGCCTGCTGGTCAGAGAAATGTGTCGTGTACAACTTTTCGATAAATGACAATAAAGCCATACAATGTCATTAGGTGAATGGTTTGGCCTCGACTGCTCCCTTGTTGCTGCCATTCAATGTGTTTGTTGTTTTTGTAGTTGTGGATGTAGTTGCTGTGTTGTTCCCCATAAAAGTTGTTTGCAGTGCGCACATTGAAAACACACACACACAGCCAAGCACACATACAAAATTGAGCTTAAGTGCATTTTAAAAGCAGCCTGCCCTGGTGCTGAGCCCCCGAAAACATCCATTCACAACTACAAATGCCACAGGACACAACATGAACATAACTCAAGTCATTACAATAATTGTTGAAATCAAAGCAGGCCATAGACAAAGCACCAACAGGAGCAGGCACCATTCACTGGCCAGCAAAATCGGTACATAAACTTGTCTAAATTTGAAGCCAACCAACATGCCAGGTGGAGTACTCGCACCGACTCACCTCAAGTAAAGTTGCAATTTGTGTTTCACAGTAAAATAGTTTCTCTCAGTCGAAGTAGTTTATTTTCTGATATAATTATTGAAAAACTAGCATGACAAATATTTGTAGAACACAGTTTATTGTGTGCTTTTTTTTTAAATGAATCAATATGGCTTCTTTTTTTCTTATGATGGAATTGTTTCTGAAAATTGTGTTTTATTTTCTTCAAATGTATTCTCATTTCAATCTTTTTTATCTTTTTCTCTTTCTCGTTGAACGCTTTACAAACCTAATGTTCTTTTTGTTAGCGTATTCAGACTTCAATATGCCGTAACTAGATTTAGTTTCCTGCTCTGTTCGACTAGTATATGTATTACGTATACGTCTTGTAGGGTGACAAATGCATATTCAGTGCGAAGTGCTGCACCGGCTTGATTCAGTTTCGCACACACACAAACGGACGCACACACAAACGGACACACACACACACGCACTCACAAATATATGTACATATATCAAATCATATTGCAATTGCATCAAATTGTCTTCAATTCTGTTCCTGTTACCCGGCGTATGCGTAATTTCGAGCATATTTTTCGTCAATGGAAGAAAAATATTTGTGTGGAATGCATTGCATACTTTTTGGTGCCAGCTGTCAGTTTATTGATTTGCCAGCTGAAACTGGAAGTGACTGTGTGTGTTTGTTAGCCTAGTTTCAGAATGTGGTGCCAGTAATTGATTTTGCCCCAACTCTTGAGAAGTAATTAAAAATCTTGTGGCAGCTGTAATGAGTTATGTGTGGTAAGCTGAGGCAGCCATAAATAAAGCGCAACACATCACGTAAATGCAATAACAAACAAAGTTTTTCGAATTTATTAAAGCATAATACAAAAAAGAAAATAATAATAAATTAACAATGCATTGAACTAAACAACACTACTAAGGAAACACTTGCGCTTCAGACACGCGTCGCATAGCCCTGCATGTAGAGACCGCCAGACCCGCCCACATTATCGACCACAGCGCCAGCCACGTAGCTGCTGCCCGACGCCGTGGCCGCCTGTAAGTCCGCCAAAATTTCATCATCCATCATAACATTTACCTGCGAGTAGATGTTCGGCTCGGCACGCTTCAGCTCCGTCTGCCTGGGTCGTCCCAAGGTGGCGCTGCAATAGGGCGTCAAACGTTGGACACTGCCAACGCCGACGGCGTTGCCCACCAGTGGGGCAGCCAGCTCGCTATAGCTGAGCTCAGTCTGTGCAGAGAAAACAGAAAGAGGGAGAGAGAGAGACAGAGAAAGAGTGATGAGAGTATGAATATGTTGAGTCAATCGCTTTCAGTTTGCCCGGCAGTTGCATAATTGTCAAGTGTTAAGCTTGCCAGACTGAGGATAACTTGAAGCAGAGCACTATTTAAGCTGCATGTTCCACCGCACACAAGTTCGATAATATATGAGAATTTTAATGTAATTAAAAATGTGCATTTGGACATTAAACTGATTAATTTCTAAGGTTAGGAGCAATTACTACTGACCAAAATATTGATAACAGCTATCGATGCCAGGAGTGCGGAAATTTTTATTTATTAAAACATATTCATTAAGGCACTTTACCAATGAATGTCTGTTGAGGATTGGATCAGTCATCACATATGTTACCGATAACAGCTAATGATTGGCAGAGCCTCGATAAATGTGAAAATTTTAAATAATTTAAATAAGTTTATTTAAGCACTCTAGTAATTGGTAATTATTAAGGATGTAATCAGTCAAAACTTTTGCAACTTATAGAAAGGTAGCAGATATTGGTTGTCAATTTAATTACAAATGATGATGTTATAATGGATCCATGTTAAGGATTGGATCAAGCACTAGTTTTCTTAGAGGAGTTATCGCTAACACCTATCGAGAGATACTTTCATATAATTTTAATAACATAACTTCAATATCACATTGTCTTATTGACCTCCGTTTAGAATTGGACCATTCATTCCTTTTGTGATATATGCTATCGATAACAAAAATCGATTGCAAACTTTTTCTAATGATAAAGGTTGTCCGAAAAATAGCATAATGAATTCTAGCTGATCACGTATTCAAGAGAAACGACTTAGAAGTCAGTGATATGGTAACTTTAGTTAATGCATAATCGTAATAATAAATAATAATTATAATATTATTTTGAACGTCAATGGAAAGCTTTATTACAAAAACGCATTCCACCGTTCAGCAGAGAATTTCCAATTGTAAAAATGTCTGACTTCAATTACCAGCTATAAATCAACAAGGTGTTGTTGACCGTCGGAGTTTGTTTGTAAAAATTATATATCATCCTTAAAATCTGTCAGAAATTCTCGAGAATAATTTCTGAGCTCTGTTTTTCACACCTTACCAATTTTTTGTTGAAATGTCTTAAAAAGCTGGTTGGGTTTTTATGTGTATTTGCTATTTCCACGCCCACGACCGCTGCCGTTGCAAAATGCTCACATGCAACGCCTGTTTGTAATGTGTCTGGCTGTGTGCCCCCAATAGCTGGCTCACCATCCCGCCCCCCGTCAACTCACTTCTGCAGCCACTTCCAGTTAGCATCTGCAGCCCCGAGTCGAGCACAGCGCACACTTGCCGTTTATTGCATTTTGAGTTTGCAGGCTAACAACAACAAAAGCAACAACATTCATATACACAAGCAAATAAACATACACACACACACACACACACACACACACATACACACACACACACACACACACACACACACACACACACGTACACACAGTTGGATGAAAAAGGCGCGCATCCTTTGCCGGCTTTGCTCCTTAGCGATGCTGCTGGTCGTCTGGACGCTTGTCCGCCTGCAACTTATTTTTATTAAATTCGCAAATGGGAAATTTATATTGCTACAGCTGCTGCGGCTGCTGCTCGCTGGGCGTTTTGCTGCTTGTCCTTGTTGTTGCTAGTGGGCGTGGCATACACACTCACACACACACACACATATACACAGCAAATTTCTACTTAAATGATTTTCAAATTATGTTGGTTTTGCTGCAGCTACACCAGCCACGCCCCAGCTCGTTGTTTTCTATTTATCTGCGCGACCTTCACCGATTTTGTCTGCGAGTGTTTTGGGGCGGATTTTCGCTTGCATTTTAGCCAAACGATAAAATATATTCTTGTTGTAGGTGTTGCCCATGAAATTGCATAGAAGCCGCTAAAGATTTAGTATGAATTTTGGTTGTCGATTTTTAAATCATGTGGTATTATTTTTAGTAACCGGTTGGGGGAATTACTAGCTATAAATCCAAACAAGAAAATACTATTAATTTAATTAAAAGATTATTTCAAGGTTTAGAAAGATGAAACTGTTTTTTGCTCATCGAAATTTAAGAGTCGGGGTTTTAGAATATTCCACTCAAAAGTATGGAAAATTGGTGGAATATATTTGTGTACAATTTGCGGGTAGACCGAAACTTTGGATTTGTGGAAATTTATTCAAGACATTTTAAAAAAATGTAAAAAATGTGTGAGCAAAGTTTCTAAAATATTCTTTTATTTGCTTTTTGTTGACAGCTTACAGCAAAGCTGCAACTAGTTGATTGCTGCTTCAATGAACCCTGTGTCTTGTATCTGTTTGTCTGGCTGAGTGGAAAGCTGCATCAAGGCGTCCATCAATTGTGGCTTAAATAATGAACTGTTTACTGGCCATAAAAACCACCTAATCTAAAATATGCACAAAACAACAAGAACAGAAACACACGACGTGGCACACGACGAGTCTCCACTTGGATGGGGATACTCATATAGTTCGTGTGCTTTCGACTGCTTGGCAAGCAGGTGGGTCCATTTGTGGCCACTAGTTGGCCACCTGTCCCGGCTATAAATTAAGATGCCTGCCAACGCGACCATATTGTAAAAGGTTAAATGTTTGACTGCCGGCTAAGTGCGGATTAGGGCTCAGCCGGGCATAACTCACCTTCTGTTGCTGCTGTTGCTGCTGCTGCTGGTGCTGGTGCTGCTGCTGTTGATTGGCATAAGCGCCCATTTTGCTAACGGGTATAAGCGTATTATATTGTATATACTGGCCATGGCCTGTGGGCGGGCCAGACTTTTTATCGACTACCGCATACGTGGGCATAATGTGATCGTAGGTGCTGGAGGTAATCACGGCATTCTGTTCGGCCAACGCAGCCGTAGCATAGGCACGATTGTGGCCCTTTGTTGTCCACTCATCGTCCACATCATGTCCATCTGAAAAATGGTGCACAGCAGTTACTTGGGAACCAGCCAGTTGTCAGTTGTCAAGGGCAGCAGTAAAATAGAATACGATAGCTCACCTTGTGGTATTATGTCCGGATTCTTATCAATGCTATCCAGGCTGCTCGTCACGTGACACGTCTCCCGGCCAATGCGATGCATATCCTGCACTGATTGGCCCCCATTGTGCGCCAGTGTGCCGATTCCTAGGCTGCCATTGTTGTTGCTGCCAAGGATGCCGAGGTTACCGTTGCCGTTGGCTGTGCTGCTGCCCCCGTTGCCCGGATGCGAGTAATTATTGCGATCGCGTCCCGACGAGCCGCGCACACGCACCACGACAACTATGATGAGTGCCACCAGAAATACGCTGCCCACAATACCAGCCAGTATGCCAAGGAATGGCCGGATGTCCTCGATGACGTGGCCATAGGCACGCGGTTGGTCTGTGTGATACGAGTAGGAGGGGATGTGGAAAAGTAGGAAGAGAAAAATGGAAAAGAGAAAATTCGCAGGATAAGCGCGTGCTACAATAATTTTACGAGAATGCATTGCATATATTTTCTGCCTGTCTTTATTCTCACATATTTTTTCTACCCCCTTCACCTCGCCCCACCCGTTCTTCCCCCTATGTTCTGCTGTTTTCTTCTTTGCATTGTTTTATGAGCTGCTAACTACGTTCCGTTGTCGTTCCCGGTCCCGGTCCCGGTTCCAGTCCCGGTCCTGGTCCTGGTCCCGTCCTCATTGTTGTTGTTTTCGCTGTCGGTCCCAGTTCCTGTCGCACGTGCTTGGAATTTAGTGCCGCTTTAATGAGCTGCATGTGTGTTGGTGGCATTTGTGTGTGAGTGCGTGTATGTGTGTCCAGAACGTGTGTGGTCGGTTGTAAGCCGCTCAGTGTTAAGGTTGCTAATTTTTGTCTCAGCCGCCGGCGGCATGTCGAGCATTTTTAGTAGCCAAAGCTAAACCCAAAGTCTAAAACAGTTGTTCGAGAAATTCATCCGGATTTATTGTGCGGACTTAGTTAGGCAAATTTAAAGAGAAAATTATTTAACTCGTATGCAAAATAAGTGAAAAATTGAAAAATTCAATAGATGTAAAATGATAAATATATATAGAAATTTATTGAAATAAAAATGAGAAGCCACAAATAAAAATCAATTTAAATTAAACTAAATATTTGAATAAATATACCAAATAGGTCAAATGAAAATACCATACACAAAGTATAAAGAAATATAAGATTAAAGAAAATAAAATACGTTTAAAAAAATTAAATTTTTTTTAAGGTGATATTAAAATTTGATGACAATCATTATAGAATTTGCTATAAAATTAACTAAAATAATACATTTAACAAACAGTTTAAACACAAAAATATATTCAACAGAAGAAAAAACTATGACAAAAATAAATAAAAAATATCAAGCAAAAACATTAATAATGTCAAAAAAATCAAAATCAAATAAATGCTTAACTAAAAAACAAATATATGCATGAAGTTTGTATGGGAATTGGTACTCGATGCATAGAATAAAGGATTAAATGAAAATCTTAAGCTCAAAGTAGCCACTACCTTCATCGTACGCCCCTCTGCCCACGCCCACAAACTTATCATCTTCGCAAGCACAATCGCTTGTTGTTGGCTTTGATGTACTGGTAGTGATTGCTGCTGTTGCTGTTGCTGTTGGGCCATAAGCAGGCTTAAGAGCTTGATAGGACTTGGTAAATGTTATTTTAACTGAAAGCATGCAACCAAAGCGTAAGAAAGAAATGTTAGTGAAAGCAAAGAACTTAAAGCAAATTAAAAGACAAATCAAACCGTCAGGCTCAGGGAGTCATGAGTAACTGTAACTGCATTCCATGGTGCAAGACCAGCGTCAATTAATTTGTAGGCAACGACTGCCTGAACGGCCCGGCCAGGCAGGACGGGCAGGACGGGCAGGACAGGCAGGACAGACCAGGACATGCATGAAATTGCAAACCCATTTGCCTCTTCATACGCACCCGCAGTCAATTTGGGCTCTTTGCGATACCCTGGCTGACAACTCACCCGTTTGCTTCTCCGGATCCTTCAGTGTATAGACCTGCAATATGGTCGCATTGCTGCGTCCCTTGCTGTTGTGCGCTATGAGGAAGACATTGTAGCCCATGCCGGGCACCAGACCGCTCACCTCAAAGTACGGCTTCCTGTCGTCCGTGTCCCATGTAATGCGCGTCGAATCGATATTTGAATGTCCCAGGCAAAGACCACAAAAAGAAACGAGAACGATAAATGAGCATTGCAAGAGAACTACTGCAGCACTGCTTCGGCTGAAGGATTGGCCCAGAACTTTGTGTCCTGTGTCCATGCGTTTGCCACGCCTCGTTGAGTCTTGTTGTGTAATGCAAAAGTCACACGGCGTGTGATTCAGATTGCCATCTACTCACTTTGATTTGTAAATTTTTGGAAAGCGCGTCGTTCCATTCACATAAACTTCCATGATAAAGTCCTGCTGCAGGCCCCCATCAAAGCCCTCAATGCATTCGATTTGGAAGCCCGACGATGTCTGATTGAGCAGCGTGCAGTTCACCAACGGATCCGGTTCGCCTGTTCAAGCACAAAATCCATGTTTTTTTTTTATTGTTATTCTGCACTTTTCTGGCTAAAGTAGTAGCTCAGCAGTCAAGCAACAAATTGCTAAAGTTCTACGTGTGGCGTGACTGATTTGCACTTGCAGCTGGAGCTGTATCTGCACTACACTACACTCCATAAATTGTGAGTTCAGAATCAATAAGCCACAGCAGCAGCATTCGAGCTAACAACAACAGCATTTGACTAATCCAGCTAAGCACCGCAAATGCCAAAGTCATCAACAAATCAGCACAGCTAGCTAACTGTGACTCAAACTAAACATAAACAAAAACACCAAAAGGGGGAACGTTAAGAGCGAACAACTATATACCCTAACACAATCTAAGGGAGGACAATTTTAATATATCAGATTTATGATGGCTTTATTAGGGGTTTCATTCATTTGGAAGTCGCAAGCTTCTATAGGATGCAAGGAAGATAGGTTAACACCAGTCGAGAGTGGCCTTCATTGATAGTTTCGATAGTAGCCATTAGTTTCATCTCAGTTTTGTTGAGCTTGAAAATATCGAGCTGCAACTAATAAACCGATTTGACTTTTTAACAATCATATTTTAGAAATTTTTTCCAAACTATTTCGAATAGTTGTTATATGAATAGAATGCTTTTTCTGATTCTCGAAGCCGCGGTCCTTTTCTTTCAACTGTTCAATAATGAAAGTATATTATTGCCTAAAATTCATTTTTTTAGAAATAGATCAGATTTAAGCCTTGTTTATTTTGTGAATAATTAAATGTTAAGAAACTCTGAACAAATAAAAACTGTCGTTCCTATGTTTCCAACATGTATTCCCAAAACAGTCACATAACCTTTACTACCCCAAGCGCTACACTTTCCTAAGCGGTTGCTGGCCGCTGTCCGGAAATGAGACCGAAGGGACAAACACGTGGGCCCCACGCAGGTGGCCCAAGCACGTCAGTTGGCTCCTTTCCTGTATGTTTTGGTTGGTACTCACCTGCTGGCGTTATTGTGTACACGCAGGGTTCGCTTTGATCGCCAATTTCGTTGCTGGCCCAGCACAGAAGCGTGCCGTAGTCCTGCGAATGCAAAAGAAGAAGCCACAGTAAGCCGAGTGCGTGTGTGTGTGTGTGTGTATGAATGGGTATGTGCAACCGCACATGTGGGGCCTGGCATGAGTGACAATGGGGAATGGTATTTCGTTGGCTTAATTTATGCATGCTATGCAGCGTTGGCGACACACCTTTTCGGCCTTAATTGAAAATTCAAAACCGCAATTCGTTTGGAAAATTATGTACCGCCCATTCGAGGAGCCCATGGACTGATTTATATGGCTCGAGTGTGAGAATAAAGTGAAATGCTTGGGCTGCCCGCGAGTACTTACATTCTCCACCATGGGCGTGTAGTGGGCGACGCTCCGTCCACGGTCGACGGCAACCAGCGATGCGGGTATATCAGCCGTCTCGCCTTGTGTTGCATTGAATTTCCAGATGTATGTTGCATCCGCGGGATTCGCATCGATTTCGCATGCAACTTTGACGGTCTCATGGCGGCCCGAACTGTAAGTTGTACGTTGCCCGGCACGGCACACAGGCGCAACTGGCAAATGGAAAAAGAAGAATAACAAGTATAAGAAGAAGAAGGCGGTGGAGCATGAGTACGTGTCTGTGCAAATTGGCAAGGCTTTTGCATAATTAAAGCAAAACATTGCGAAACTTGAGTTCAATTTGTGTTTAAATGGCACAGCCAGCACTGTCCAACAAAAGCACTCGTTCGCCTCGCTCTGCTCAACTTGCCGTGCAGCAACTGAAACAGACAATTGGCAACTGGCAGCTGGCAGTTGGAAATTGGCAACTTTTTATAAAGTCTTAACTGTGCTGTTCTACATACTCTTACATATAGAAACTATGATACGACTGCAGCTGTTACTGTCGCTATTCATTTGCGCCTAGAAGCAGGCAATGGAAATTTTCAAAGGCAACCAATTTTGTTGTTATTTAATATTTATTTAGAAAATACTGTGCTGTCTATTTCGTAACTATTGTTGTTTGCGCTTTTTATTGGCATCTATTTAAGTCAATGGACGACAGTTGAATAGAACTTGTGCAACATGTTGCACATTAATTAGTTGCAAGGCTAATGAAAGCTGATGGCTGGTGCTTTGTATCTTGTTTATTGTTTTGACTTGTCAGTGTTCGGTTTTGTCAGTCTTCATTAGCTGTTAGGCTGCTCACAAATTTTGTAATTGTATTTCTCGAAATTTAATAAACTTAAATTTGGTAGCTTTTGTGTCTATTTGTCTGTTGAGCTGGAAAGTATTTAAATATTTCTGTATTAGTACTTTCGACTACTCACAGCGGATGTCCAACTGGACGGGATTACTTTCGCCATCGCCTTCCCGGTTGCTGCCAATGCAGGTGTAGATGCCAGTCCTGGCGCGGCTCGCATTCTGTAGCACAAGGCTCTGGTTGGCCACGACGATGCCCTCGGCGGGATTATTCGCCAGTATCTCGCCCTGCAATAGAATGGGTGGGGGTTACGAGTCGGTTGAAATTGAAAACTCGCCTGGAACGTTACATTTTCGATATGTTCCATAATTTATTGCGTTAAATTCAATTTGGCGATGACTGTGTATTGAAATAAATTTAATTTGAGGCTAATAACACTTTCATGTTGCCCGGCACATACGCCCCGCGGCATGATGGAAGGACCTATGTGCCGACTGGGGGCGTGGCTGTATAATTTAGGGCCCTGGCTGCATAAATTGTTAAGTGCTTTTACAGCTAAATAATTCAATAATAAATTGTATAAATTTCTATATGCCGCAATGCGTGTGGATTTGGGTGTGGGTGTTAGTGGATTTTTTCCGTGTGCCTGTTAGCCCTAAAATATGCAACAATTATGTGGCGGAGTGTGAGCTGCGCTTTTCGATTTGTTGTGTTGCCTCGAGGTAATTCAATTTCAATTTTTCGCCGCTTTGGCTTAACACTTGTGCATGTATTAACCGGGCCCGGGGCGAACGGTAAGGTAGCTAAGCAATAAAATTGCCGTCATTTCAAATTAGCCATATTGATGGTGTTTGTAGATGTGATAAGACGCATACACTGTTAAAATAATATAAATTACTTAAAGCCGAACTCAGAGTCTTAAAAAAGAGCCAAAAAAAATATTTTGTTGATTTTATTTCAATGTTTGTTTTAAATGAATTAATTTAAATTACTACATATGGGAATGTGAACTACATCCATCGTATTGAATATACACATTTGTGAAGTATCTGCTTCCTTTAGTTAATTATAGAGTTAATTATAGGCATACGACTTTATTTAACACAAATGGAGATATACAACACTTGAGTCAAGAGCTATTGAGATTCAAGAATCATTTAAATATCTGAGCCACACATGCCATGACATTTTATACGTGTTTTGTTCATTGTTTTAATTATCAATTTACAAATGCTCTCCTTAAATGTAGGGAAGGCCATTCGATGGATTCCAAAAGCACATAAGTACTTTTAATTCTTAAAATTTTTTTTAAGTGCATGAACGTAAACTTATAATTATTTTACATATTCCAATATTCCAAAAAAAGCAAAGAGAAAAATCATATATGCACGAATTTTTCAATTTTTCTGGTTTAATTTCCAAATCCCACATATGTGTTAAGAATCCTAAAGATAACACAAAATAGTCAAATCACATCCACACATCATCCCTAGTTCCATATCATAAGCCCTAAATTGAATTATATTTTATGTGAAATTTCTATTTTTTCGCCTCTTATTTTGTTGTATTTTATTTTTTCATATACTGGTATGTTGATTACTTTATAAAAAAGCATGATAAGATGAAATTTTGTAAGCTTCTAAATTATTATTAGCTTCATACTTACATTATGTCGCCAGCTGACTTTGTGGATCCACGGATTTGACTTAATGTTACACTCGAAAAACACGTCTACGCCCTCTCGCAGCGTAGCGTTCAGAGAATTTGTGCCCAGTTCCAGGCTTACAACGGGTATATCTAAAAAGGTGGGTATGTGTATGATAAATATCAAAGTTGAGCAGTAGAGTAGACTTCCAAAAACGATTTGATGTCAAGGCAACTAGGCACAAATTACTTAAAGCACCACGCTTACCCATCCCCAAGCAAATCATAAAAAGCGTAAAGCAAATAAAATACGCGGCCGCACACAAAGGTGTAATTATTTTGTAAGCCTCACAAATTAGGCAATTAAAGTTGTGAAAATTCGAGGCCCCGCCCCTGGCTTGTGCTTGTAGGCAATTAGTCTGAGGCCAGAGGATTTTGTATTTTGTCTATGGAAAGCGCCAAGTGTGCGAAAGTAAATCTATACGTGGTGGAGAAATGGACAGCGAAGATTTGTTTTGGGTTCGGGCGGACCTAAACAAGTAAAATTTTAACTTAATTAAACCGAAATTGGTGTGCGGAATGCGCGAATCAATTAAGCTTATTAAGCAATCTATCAAATTCCGCAAACAAGTCCCCATCCCTGCCCAAAGGGTTGCCCAATGGACCACAAGTTTCAATACAATGGGCGCAGCGGCGCATCATAAAAAAAATAAAAAACATTTTGAAAGGTAAGCAACCAAAGCGCACAGTAAAGGCAAACAGGAAACGGAAGCGGTGCAGTGGGTCGGAACGCGGGAGGAGGGGTCTGAGGTGGATTGCCATTTAAATTTTGCGCAAACAGGTCGAAAAACTGTAAAAGCGTAAAGATGGCTTCGCAGTCGGCGTCGCTGCTTGCGGTGTTTGCGGCGGGTTAAAAAGTTTCGCAAGTTTGGCGCAAAGTTTTGCTGGCCGCCGCTAGAAATTAATTTGCCAAACTTGCCACAAGTTGGCACACAAAAAGCGGCAAGAAAAAAAAAAAAAAAAAAGAAAACAAACAAAAAATTATAGCCTCTGCCTTTTTGCAGCATTTTTGGATGAAAGTATTTAAAGTCGATATCGGCAGCGGCCGTGGCAGCGGTGCCTTTGTGCTTTCGTTTTCATTAAAAAGTTGCGGCAAGCAAATTAAATATTAAGCATACGCCACCTTGGCTGCGGCTTTGGCATTGCCGCTAATTTAGAAGTAAATCAGACAGACTGAAACTAGGCGACTTTGATGTCGTCAATTCCGCGCAGTTAATAAGCAATGCAGGCAAATGCCAATGTAAACAAAACTTACGATAGATGTCCAATTTCCAGCCATCCTCCAAGCCCGACTCGTGTATCATGCTCTGCTCGGCACGACAGGATAGGAACTTGCCGCGATCGTCGATGGTGGGCGTGAATGTCAGCACCGATGTGGTCATATTACCATCCGGATTGGCCTGCAAAGTCAACGAAATAGCAAAACAGTTAATGGTCCTCTGTGTGTGCTGCCAAGCGAGACAAAGGAGCAGGACACCCCTCAGCGACGTGCCATGGACAGTCGTTGAGGCCGGTCCCTGCTTTTAATTGAAGGCAGCTACGTGACTGCCGTTAAAGTAACTTCAATTACCACAAAGCATGTCTACAAGCAGTCCCCAGAAGGGGGTTGACGCGAGGGGTGCTTATCTTGGGTCTAACAAGCAACCCCCGGCTTCGAAATTTGAATGTGCACACCCTAGCCAGAGTTGTTATGGGGTATATTTTATTGGCGAATTTCTATTGCCTAGATATCTTTTAAAGCATTGTTTCCTGAACATGATATATATGATATAACATAGAAATTTAGTCAAGCCAAAAAACCTTATTTAGAATACTAGCTGAACTATTTCTTGCTAGTGAATTATACAATTGTTATATATTAAGTTATTTATTATTTATTTTTGGAAAAAATGGCTATTCGGGCTTTTTATACTGGAGTTAAAATAAAAAATCTTTTTATTTATGTAACAATTGTATGTAGTCTCCTACTTTAACTGAATTATTAATGTTTATTTTGGCCAATTACAGGTTATTCTATGGTCGAATATGTTTTCGCCAACCCAGTCAATTTTTCAACTCTTAAGGGTTTTTCATCTCAGCTTGGGTACTTACAATTTCATGCGTATTCTTCATGGGCGTGCTGCCCTTCCACCAGGTAATCGTTGGCGCTGGACGTGAGCCGATGACGACGCAACTGAGCTGATAAGAGTTTCCCGCCGAAAGCGGACGATTCTCGTCCTGCAACTTGACAATAAGAGGACGCACTGCAGCGCACACAATGATAAAAATTAATTAATTAGCTGATGTGAGCAGCGCATCCTTTGGCAAAACTCACAGTTCATGTCGAGGACAATACTGCTGATAATTGGCGTTGTCAAATTATTGTTCTCCGCCCGGCACGTCAGCTGCATGTGGAGATTTTTGCGCTTCAGCTTGGCCAGCGACAGAACATTGCCCACCCGTCGCTCCGAGAGCGGGTGGCCCACTCCGGAGCTATTGTACATTGTATTGCCGTGCCACCAGGTAACCCTTGGCTGCGGTCGACCTGCAGCAAAGCAGAAGAGAAGAGAATTATTGAGTGCAACTGTGTGTATGCGTGTATGTGTGCATGTGTGTGCGTGTGCGGGTAGCTACAAGGATAAAAGAAGCGGGTCAAGCGGAGGGTATGAGCAGATATCTCCTGGGTGTGTGTGCAACTGATATGTTTGTTATACGGCTTAGAATTGAGCTTGCCCCCAAATCCCTGTCCCTGCCCCTGTCAGTTGCTCGCAGCGATTTAGCAGCTGTCTTTGACTGTTTGTTTATGTGCTCACAAGTGCAAGAAGTGCCCCCTGCAAATTGTGTGCGCGTGTGCGTGTCGTATGTTTGTGTGTGTGTGTGTGAGTGTGTGAGTGTGCCCAAGTGCCTTTCGCTATTTCATTTGTTGTCTTGTTTGGCTTTTAGCAATTTTCAAGTGCTCTCAATGCAATTTGTGTGGGCATTGTTGATGCTCGTTGTGTATTGGCTGTTGGCTGTTGGCCGTTGGTTCGTGCAGTCGACAGCATTTCAGCAAATGTGAAATTAAATAAATTGCGAAATCTTTGCCTGCATTTTCATGCTCATCACTTTTAATTGTCAGACACAAAAAGCAACGTCAACACTTGGCAAAATACTCGTCGACTCCTCGACATCATCACGTGGGAGAGGTGGGGCACGTATGGATGAACTTACCGCCAATGGCCACGCACGTGACGTTCACACTGGAGCCCTCATTGTAGGGCCCAAGTGTATGATCCTTGATGGTGGCACCCTTGCTGTCCAGAATGATGATAGATTCAGGCGGAGCTGTCAAATATACGGAGATAGAAATTAAGTTCAGAGTGGTTAAAGAAAATAATTGAGAAATTGAATGTGTTGAAATGATCAGCAGAAACAGCATTATAAAGCATATGCATTTCTAAATTTTATTATAAAAGCTAGCTGTTCAGATTAAGGCTCTACACGTTTTGTTGAATCAAGCTCATTTTGTTAACTATTAAAACCCTACTTGAACTTACCCTTGCCTTAGGCTCTAATCTATTTAATTTTGCGTTGGAAAACAGCTTTCTGGACTAAGCTGCTCAAAGAAACTGCTGTCTAAATATTAAAGAGCTGCTTTGCAGTCTCGACAAGCTGCCATGTTTCATTCGCAGGACTAAACTCCTTGCTAGAGCCAGCCGACGCCACGCGCCGGCTGCAGGTTGCAGGTTGCAAAGTTCAACTCAAAGTCAGAGCCAGCTTTGCGCTTTCTCTTTTTTTTTTTTTTTGCCTGACCACGAGTAGAACTGCTCGATGGCTTTACGATGCTCTCGGCCCGGCCATGTCTTGCTGTGAAATATATAGCCGTAAATTTTCGCCAACGTGTTGAGCAAACTTTTAATTTTCGCAAATTCGCTTGTTCTATTTGCCCACTTGCCACTATTTTGACTTGTTTGCTCGAAAAGCACGCGCCACGCTCCGATTATTCACTTGAAAATATTTGTATTTCGCTAGTAATGCTTCTGCTGATTTTTTTTTCAGCTATTTGCCAGCTGGCTATAATAGCCGGAGCTTAGTTCAACATATTTGCTGGCAAATTTGCAAAACATGTCCAGGACTTAGTGGCATCCTCTTTTTCCTCTCTTCTCCCTCTATTCCCCACTCTGCATTGTTATCCCTTCCGCTGTAGATCCGCAGCGTCTTGTTACCGCTCGCATTAGCAGCGGCAAGTTGTCTAAACTGTCCACCCAAGGCTGGGGCAACTTTTAATCTAATACTCGTATCTTCTTTAAAGTTTTTGCCAACCGACGAACAAAGTTCTAAATCCAGCTATGGTTTTACGCTTCACATGTCACAAACACACGCATTCACACACACACACACACACACACGCACACACACGCACACATACAATGACAGATGGTGGAGCATTGCATGCTGAACATGCTCAAGAAGTTTGTAAAACATAACCACGCCCCGTTGGCCAATGCCGCTTAACGCTTCATCTAACAGCAGCGACGTCGCTGCCGCTGCTCTGCCGCTGCCGACGCCAACAGCAACTATTTACCAACAATATTTTTTTTTGTAACCAGCCAAAGACCTGCCCGTATATTTCAGCTAAACGCCTTTGGACTCGCATATAAATTTTAATGCTAAATTGCAAACTGGGGCCGTAGCCGCACACAGGTAGCAGCCAGACGGCAGAAGAATAATATTAAGAAATAGAACCTAATCGAGGCTTAGCCGAAGGCCAAATACACTTCATTTAATCTGTTTCACATTAATTTTAAAGAAAATTAACTAACTAATAATTAACTAATAAAAGTTTCTTCGTTTACCAATTTACAATGAATACATTTAGTATATACAAAAATCATAATAAGAAGTAAAAACAAAAGTTATATTTGCATTTATCTGAGGGCCACAGCAGTTATTATTAATTGAATCTTTTTCGCTGTACATAAATCGCTTTGTAAAGTTGTCTGTTTAGATCTCAAATATATTATAATATTTGAAGAATTCTTTGTAAATTTAAATACTCTTTTCGGAAAGGGTAATAAAAATGTAGGAAAATGCCATTTAAATAGCAAAAATTCAATTCTAAAGTTTGCACGCTGCACTTTTTGCTTAAAGAGCGGGAAGGGCGGCGGAAAAGTTTTCGCCAAGTTGGCACTTTAAAAGCTGTTTGCGAAGCAAAGGAAAATTGAGAAAAAAAAGTTGTTGGCAGAGTATACAGAGCATACAGTTGGCGTCTTATTTTGTAACTAATGTGTTTGTCCAAGAGCTGAGTGGTGGCCAGGATATGTCGCTGAACAAATTAGCTGCTCAATTATACCACAATGTCATTGCAACTGCTGCTGCACGGTCTACTGCATGGTGGAGTGCTCAATACTTACTTATGACAGTTAAATTCACTTTGGAGTTGCGTGTGGGGCTCTTTTGGAAGTCGACACGACAGCGGTACTCGCCCGTGTCGTCCTCTGTTGTTGACTTGATGGTCAGCGTGCCGGCACGTCCTTCCACGTGAAAGGATAGCCGCTCCCGATACGTTTCATCCGACCAGTGCGTGCCCTGCGCAAAGTTCGAGTCGCGAGTATCCACGCTAAAAAGAAAATAGAAAACAAGTGGAAAATATGTAAGACTGGATAACAACAGCGCTTAAATTGTGTTCAGCGTTTTTCTTAAACCGAAAAGAAAAACTTTAAAGCTGCTCGCCGTGAAGCTCTCTTACCTGGCGCAAAACTTTTGCAAACTGTGTAATTGGGTTCTGCAATGAATTAATAATCCCACTTAATGTGCACACCCCATACCTCCACCCCTCATCCGTCTGTTGTAATTTATTGTTTTAGTTTGTAATTGTAGATTATTGATTAATTCTGTTTTTTTTTTGCCTTATGTTGTTGTGGTTTTCAATGAGGGCGCTAAAAAAGTTGCTATTACGAGCTCATTTCAGCGGTCAATCAATAGTCTAAAGTTTTTTTATTTTGTATTTCCAGCTGCCGTGTGAAATGTTTGGCCATTGACTTTAAAAAGTTTAAACAGACTTTTTTTACTGATGCTGCTGTGTTTAATACCGGAATTACCTCAGAGTCAACACGAAGCTGCTGTAAATGTATGCGCACATTTATATGTGACTTAGATTTTATTTTAAGGGAAACTTAGAGAGCATTTGGGTTGCCCTACAAAAATACTAGACGAAATAATATTGATGCGTCTCTTTCAACCTAACTATTCAAAATTCCAGCTATGCGATATCATTTTTGCAACAGGAAATAGAAAACAAACAAGTGCAGTCGATTTAATGCCAAGCATTGCAAATACCAGTAGCTCTCGACTGAACTCCATGAAGCTGCAATTTTTAAAATACCGCCTCAAAGTAGGCAACACTCCTGCATGTCTAGGTAAAATTTGATAGCCTTGGTAGAGGCTATTCAATTTGTCTGTTTTAGAAACTATTTATGATGAATGCAGCTTAGATGCATAGTCGTCTCTTTAGTCTGCACAGAAATTGATTGTTTTGCCAATATATGCCTTTTGTGCTTGTTTGTGTTGTGCATACGTGCATCTGGGAGATACTTTGGCAACCCTCGAACACAGTACGGTTATTAAGCCAGCGGCGCCCTATGCACTGTTTGACAGCTTGCCAGCGTTCGTCTGTGTTTTATTGCATTTCGATTTTGATTTGCAGGCATCTGGCGCAGTTATGCAATACTCAGTGTGCACTAGCATAATGAGGCTGCTGGCAGGAAGAAGCAGAAAGCGAGCAACGGGCTGCTCACATGTCAGTTGGTAATAAAAAAGAGCGCTTCGAGTCCGAGTTCATCGATGGTAATTCGAAATGCCAGCAAGCTGAGCAGCCATTGTGGCGTTGAGGTATCAGTAAACTAAATTTTTTGGCTGCGGGCATGGTCCAGCAAAGAGCTGAAGCGCGAAAAAAATGGCCAATGCGATTGGCAATAGCAAAAGGCAAGTTTCGTTTTATGATTAATTTACTTGCTGAGTGGTTTTTAATTACAAGCAAGAGTTGAAGCGTGGCCTGCAACTTGGCTCGCCCTGACTGTCGTTACGCAACGCTAATTACTATTTTCGCTCTAGTCATTTGCAAGTCCTTGAAGTGCTGAAGTTCAATTAGTTTCAGCCGCATGTCAATGGCGTTGACTGTCGGCTTGGCAGCCTCCTCAGTCAGCAATCAGCTAATCAGCGACTCTGTCTCGACACAAACACACACACGCACACGCACACGCATACGCATACGCACACGTAGAGCGACACACATGCGTCCGAGTCTAACAAATCCAATTAAAGTTTTGCTCCTTTGATGTATGCAGACGTATCTATAAGATACAAAAAGGAAAAGTCTCTGCCACTAACTAAGTACAATGCCATAATGTTCGACATGAATAATTGAAAAAGTTTTTCTATGCTGTAAATGTAACCTTGAGGGTTTGATTCAGGTCGTCCTCGCAGCCAAAAACTTTACTCAATTTAGAGGCTCGTCTAACTGCCTGCCATTCAGGCAGCCTATCAGCCTGTGTATAATTTTCTAGTTATGCTAATTTAATGGCTGCAGTTGAGCAGCCCCAAAAACATGCAAAAAATTGCTTAATTAGCAGACATTAAATCAAAATGAAAAAGTGCCACCTCCCAACCACTTCCCTCTCCAAAGAAACACCAAACTGACATGTGCAGATTCCATTTACCCTCCCTTCCATCTTTTTGTCTGTCTGTCTGTCTGTCTGCCTGCCTGCCTGCCAGTTGGCGAGTGGGTTGAGCGGGTTCTGCACGCAAAAGTTGTCTGTGGTAATCAATTTTGTTTATTTATGGACCTCTGCGTGTAGCTATGTGTGTGTGCGTGTGGCTGTGTGCTTATCTGTGTGTGTGGTCGACGAAATTTTTGTGGCCTGGACCCAGCTTCCAGCGATGCCTCTGCGATTGACACAAGAGCTTGAAGGTTAGAAAAAGGAGACGCTTGATTTTTGATAAGGGAAAGCTCTCAATCCAGCGCATTCAGTCACACACAAGGAATGTATCAATTGAGCTAATTATCGATAAATATCGATAGCTGCTACGAATCGTTTCAGCCAGTCATGTGTTAAATTAAGTCATTGCAAATTTATTTAATTCATGTTTGTGATGTGTTGGTTTCTATCGCATACATTTTTTTGCGCTGAACTATTATTTGAGTCGTTTATGAAATAAAAATGAATTATTTAAGGCTCACAGATGAAATCTCTTTGCAAAATATTAAAAGTAACATTTCTTTTCATTCTCCGATCAACTTTTCATCCTCTAAATTCAATATTACCAAAGCACTTAAACGTACTTAAAGAAAAAAGGTAATGATAAAGATAAATATTGGCTTGCTTGTAGGGATTCACATTTCTGTTAGCTTCTGAGCTTTAAATAGTTAACACAAATTTTCACACGATTCATGCATTCGAAATATATTTTTAGCACTTACCTATATATTGGCGTTTTGAGTCCAACCTTGTACCAAATTACCAAAGCCACACGATCCTCATAAATGGGTGGGGTCACATTGCAGGGCAGTCGTCCCATTGTGCCAATTATGGATTCGGAGAGAACGGGGGGACCTGAAAGCAACACAATAATAGACAAAAGCATGATGAGTTGTGACAAGAAAAAAAACTTTAGCGAAATGGAAAAAAAAGGAATTTGTATCTATACAAAAATAAAAAAACAACACTGAACTGTCTTACAAATGATGCATAATTAGCGTGGGGCATTAGCACTTTGTTATTGGGGCAGGCCAAACCCAAAGCCAAAGCCAGAGCCGGAGCCGGAGCTAAAGCTAGAGACGCCGGAAACTGGCAAGTGGAAAGTGGAAAAGCAAAGAAAAATGCGGCGATCTTTTACTTAGTGCCACTAATAATGCTATAAATAAAAGACAAAAAGGCACACAAAGAGCTGAGTGGGTGGTCAGGGGCAAAAAGATAAAAGTGATGTAATGGCGGCAACGTCATCGTCGCAGTCGCCGCGTTTACATTAAAGTGAAATTAGCGCGCAAATCCTTTTTTTATGCTAATTTTTTTCTGCGCTCAGTTTCAAGGGTTTTTTCTTTGTTAACATTTTTAGATTTGCTCCCCGGCGCCAGTTTTTGAGCTATGCTTTTTGGGGGTTGGCCTGTATTATTTTTGGGCCAGCTCTTTAAATTCGCTTGCCATTTTATAAATGCAAGTGGCTTTTGGGTTCAGTCGTGAGATTACCGACATCCCCTTATTTATTAAAAAATAAAAAATTAAAAAATATACCTGTATTTATTAAAAGTATTTATATGCGTTAGCTTTGTGTTTATTAGTTAGTATCTATATATTTTTTTAAATTTGTATGGTAAATATTACATTATAATCATGCAGTTATTATTTTGTGATCAAATGCTCAGGCCAGTATACATTATCCTGATCTCAGTTCATTTAATTTTACATTATGCGATTATATGCTCAGCATTTTTGTATAATTTTTTTGGTACTTAACTTTTACAAAATTTAAAAATAATTTTGTTTTCGGGCCGCCTCAAAATTTTGTTAGCAGCCCTTTTCCGGCCAAGGCTCTGTTTGTATTGCTTGTCCCTCGTCACTTTTTGTATCTTATTTAAATCACTTGTAAACTAATTTGCATTTCTTAGGCTCAACAATTTCGTCTTGTTGCCTGGGCAAACAAAGTTATTAAAATTTGTAAAGTATTTTCTCTTGCATTTGGCAGCCGACGTTGATTTTGTAATTAAGCTGCGCACAAAGGCTTAGAGCAACGGACTTTGTAATTTGCTTATATTGTGCTCAAATTTCGCATTGCTTAAAGCGTAGCAAAAATAGACGCATCACTCATACGACGCGCTGACAATGTGTGCTTTGTTTTAATTTAAAAGTCGGCGGGCTGGTGAAATGGGGCAGCTAAATAAGTCAGAGGCTGATTTATTATGAGCATAAACAGTTATTATGAAAGCTAACAATTTTGCATACTAACTAACCATAGGCACATATGAGTTATCTTTCAGTACACACACGCGCACAGACACACACACACACACACACACACAGCGACTGCCATCTAAACCGGAAATCGTTTCGCTTGCTTTTTTGATGTGGCTCGTGCCTGGCTGCCGCCATGTTTCGATTTCTCGCTCATTTCATATGCAAATATGTTCGATTTGCCATTAGCCGTTGCCGACATCGCAGGCGACCGCAATAATGATGCCCGATGATGATGGCACACACACACACGCACACGCACGCACACAAAAACACTTGTTCACACAGTGAGAGTTAGAGAGAGAGAGAGAGAGAGAGAGAGAGAGAGAGAGAGAGAGAGAGAGAGAGAAGCACTGAGGGTGCCTGACGCAATTTACATTATCTTTGCATTTAGCTGAACGAAATGCCAACATTAGCAAAGCATTTAATTATAGCAATTAGCTAATTAGAGATTTTCACTCAGCCTCAACGCAATTCGAACCTAAATTGTTCGACTCTAGCAACAATGATTTTATTCAATCCCACCGAACGGTCTACCAAAAATCAATCGTTAAATGTGGAGAGCATTGTTGGTAAATTTCTGCTGAATGTGCAGCCAACCATTTGTAGTGGGTACTGGTGTATGTGTGTCTTTGGGATTGATTTTATGTTCGTGCCGTTTAAATAATGCAAAATATGAACTGCATTCGATTAAAGACTTACGCCCGTGCATCGAGCCAGACTTGCGGCTCGTAAATTTTGAACAGCAGACACCAGCCAGCGTCTACGTCTCGGAACTACAGGAAACTGAGCTCGAAAGGAACTCGTACGAGTAATAAGCAAGCAGAATAAACTGTATGCACACAACGGGGCTGGAAAAAGATACACATACACGCTCGCTTAATACTTATATACCCAGTTATATGTATAAATACTGCGCTGTCTACGGCTTATTGTGCACACTGACGATATGTATGTATGTGTGATGTGCTTTATACAATTTTATGAAGCTTGACGCAGCGACTGGGTTGAAAATTAAGCAATAAAGTTGGAGAAATGGAAAGGAAATTTTTTATTTGTACTTTGCCGGCGCTGCCCGTGTAAAGTATTTTTCATTAAATTGAAAGTCAGTTTCTGTTTGACCACATGTAGCTCAGGAAGTCTATTTTAAAGACTATATTTCATTTTATAATGCTGGTAATATCCTTTTGTTCTTATTTGACAGAGAAGAGCCAAAAGAACATATATAATTTCTAAGAAGAATACCAATTTATTTATTATTGCTGCTGAATAGATTTCGACCTATGTAAAAGACACAATGGGATCTGCTTATTACAAATATATCATGTGATATTCCGAGTATTTTGTTCTTCCTTTATTCTTCATTCCCCTTGTCCCTATATTATATATATTATTTAAGCAAAACATTTATTTTAGTTTTTCCTAGTCTGAAGCTATGAACATTAAAGATTTGGCTGTTTGTGGCTAATTGCGCGCCCGCAAAAGTATGCTACACTATTTCTTTTATTTGGGGGCCTATAAAAATGCAATCAACGTTAATTGCAGAGCGCGGAGCAGCAGAGCGGCCATTAAAAGTGTCACCGTTGCAGCTATAAATAGCAAAAGTTTGTTCTTGTCAACATTAGCCCTATATGCCAGACAAAGCAGCAGCAGCAGCAACAACAACACACAGTCCAAAACAAACAAAACAACAACAAAGGGCCAAATGCAGAGTAGGCTCATTAGCTTGCACGCACACACACACACACACACAGTCCCGCACACACACATGCCAAAAATGCATTAAAAGTGTACACATGCTTATGCATATGTGTGTGCGCGTGTGTGTGTAATGTTTATGCGAAACTCATCTACGGTGGCAAATTAATGGCACATAAAATTATAACTGAACGCACTTGAAACCGACTGCGACAAGCGGCAACCAAAGGTGGCGCAACCAGCTAGTGCCTCTGCCACATTAGATGGCATTCACAGCTGCCAGGCATAGTCATAAAATACTAACGGCAATCGCTAATAGTGTGTGTGTGTGTGTAGGTCTTGTGGGTATGTTTGTGTGCGGCTTATACTGGTATAAGTGGCACTCGGCTCTCTTGCTTTCATTAATTAAAAGCAATGCTTCCCCAGCAGCAGCAGCAGTCGCAGCTTGGCCTTTTGCTCAACAGAAATTGGCGTTGTTTTGACTTTTAGCGCATTTATAGCCAATTATTTTTATTGCCACGCCAAGGCAGAAATAGCAAAAAAAAAAAATGTGAACACGCAAAGGTGTGTAAATAAATGAGCTTAAGTATTGGTGCATGTGATGTACACTTTAATTGCTAAGCTCTGGGCCGATGAAATCAATTAAATGTCAACGATTAAACATGTTTGAAAACTGCGAAGAAGTCAACCCATTATATTACGCAAGCAGTGTGCAGCTGGCTTTGGAATTTGCACACAAAGCCTGTTTTGCGAATGTAAATAAAGTTAATTAAGGGTTAAATACTATTTTTTACTATGCCATTTTATTTCACTTACAACGAATAGTATTTCGTTTTAATAATTTTTTGCAAATTTATTTCATTAATTAAATATTGCTGATAATGCCACTTGTTTGCCGCCCCGGGGCTATGCAACCGACGCACAAGCCCATAAACAGCTGACTTTGTCACTTACAGAGCAGCAGCAAAAGCAGGTTGTTTCTGACCTGCCATCACAAATAAATGACTATAATTAATAATGCTATTTGTAGTAATTAAATTTAATTTTAAAATTTAAGCTGTGTCAATGTTGTTGAACTTTACAGCTACAACAAAAATGTGTGTGCAACAAGGTGCACAGGGAATGCAAAATTATAAAGGGAAATTCCTTTAATAAAATGAAGACGAAAAGAAACAAAACTAATACAATTTCAAATTTAACAAGAAGCGAGCACGAGCTCAAAAAAATCTGGCAAAAATTATTATGCAAATTTGCTTTCATATTAGTGGCATTGCTCAGTGACGAAGTCGACAGCTTCAGTGACGGAAAAAGTGAAAGAAAAAATAGAAATGCGACTCGAAACGTGGCAGGGCGAACTCAGTTGACAATGGCAACATTTGCTGATTTGGCAAAAATGTGCTCTGGCAAACGCAACGGGCGTGAGGGCTGCTGGAAAAGCAACGAGCAGACGACAATGTTGGAATTTGCAGCCAAAGCCAAGAAATTGGCAACAACTGACAATAAAAATTTAAATAAAATTCTTGTCAATATTTGAAAAATAATAATAAAAAATATATCTAAGAATAAGCAGCAGCAAAAATGTTGTTTCAAATAAGTGCAAACATTTGCATAATTTACCAAAATCATGAGCCATAAACCAAACGAGCTTTAACCCCTTGAATAGCTGACACTTATGGGCACGCCTCTTCCCTGTAGCATAAAAGGCAAATACTCGTAAATGCTTTTATACTAAGTAAATCATATTGAATCCAGTGCAGGGCGCACTAATTGTTAACGGGGCGCTTTTCTAGGGCACTGCACACAGAGACAGCCCCCTGGGGCATATTTTCGGGATGCCATAAAAAGCACGCCATAAAATCACAAGCAAAAATGTGAAATAAAAATCAAATAAAAATAAAAATTTCGAGTACAATTGAACGTGAAATCAAAGAAAGGACTTGTCCAAATTTCGTCTACAATTAAATTAAATTTAAACTGGCTACCGCCCGGCGGGAGGTCGTTCTGTCGGTGGGTCGGTGGGTCGGTCGGTCGGTCTATGGTACAACTATTCATGTGTAAATTTGAACAAAGACGGCTGAGAAGGCTGCGAACATGGCGACAATTACGGTCAAGTCACCGTCTTCCGTTTTTTCTTTCACCCTCCTTGTTTCACTTTATAGCCATTTGCTTTATGTAATGCTGCCAAGTGTTTGGCCAGGCCAAGGCATAAAAGTAAAGGGGCCGCCGCGGCCGCCCTGGCGCACTTTTAATGTGCAATAAACTGTAACGATAATGATTATGCCCTATGTAAGGGCGTCAGGGGCGGCGTGACGGGAATGGGAAGAGCATTGAGTAGTACAGCTGTACAGGCTGTAGGCCCGCCCGCTGCAGTAGTCAATCGTGGGGTAAGTTGACTTTAATGTGCGCCAAAGTGGCAATTATTGAAAGTGCTTTTTCGACCAGGCCGGGCAGAGAAACAAAAATCATTTGCTCGATGCCTGCTGATTTTGAGCAAATTATTTTTGTATTTAATTTAATTTTGCTGTAATCCAGTGGGAACAACTGTGTGGAATAGGTATAACCCAGCCGAACAGCTGACCGCGCTGCAAACAGATCTGCTCCACAGTTCGATTTTCTTGTTGCTATGCGATATATGTATGCATTGACTACATATTAAAATGATCGCATATTAATTACAAGTGGATTTTTGCTATGTAGAGTTTACAATAAGCTTGTCAAGAAATGTGTAACGCATAGAGGAAGCCATCTCCGAACCCATCTAGATCAGCATCAACAGCCGAGCTGATATAGCGATATCCGTCTATTCGTTTGTCCGTCTGCCTGTTTCTATGCGAACTAGTCGCTCAGTATTAAAGCTTAAGACTTTGCATAGGTCCGTTTCTCCGCAGTACATTTGTCGGAACCAGCGGATCTGATCACTATGTCATATATCTTCCATAGGAAAATATTTTGTTTTCCAAGATATTTTCATCAAACACAGCACTTAAGAGCTTCACCTTTCTCATATATCTGCAGAAGGAAAAAAGGAAAATGTCAACGAGGGTATTAAATCTTCTGCGTTGCGAAGACATCCCAACATTCTCCTTAAATTAACAGTAGAAATAGAAGAAGAGCAAGCCGTCTCTGAATACCTATCGAATATGATACTTAATTAAAGCAAAATATTATAATGGTCAGGCTTTCACTAACCAATAACCATGTCAGGCTTCTCAAAGGTGATTTTTTTTGACAGAATAAATATAAGAGGTGTATAGATCTTAAAGCACTTAAAAAGCTTGCTTGCTTTCCTTGGCTAGATATCTTTAATGAAATGAGCAGAGTTGAGGAACATTTAAAATACCCTTTAGAACGAAAGCATTTATTCGCTCGACGCTGACCTACTACGTATGATTGTTAAAACAATAATAATAATAATATTATAGCCAAAAATATATAACAATATCAAACCCTTTTTGCACTATTTTACTTTAACGATAACTTTGTGCTATAAAACCTTAAGCAAGCTTTTTTGTTTTATAGTTTATTTATGTTTCGCGGACTATTTGAATCATTATTGCTGAACTCTAAACTAAATCAATATTGCAGATTGTATGAGAAATCGTCATCTGGAGAAATCGTAACTTATTGGCATAAAAAGGATTGAGTGTAAATATATGTAAACGGATATGTTTAAATGTGGTATGCGTAAAAGTGCAGTAAAAAGTTGAGAAATAAGCTGGAGACTTGCTGACTGTTGTCAATCCCCTTACTGCCGGCAGTTGGCCCAGTCCAACAGCTCTTAACTGTCAACTTTTAGTAGTCACTGTGTGTCTACTACCCTTTCGTATTACATTATGCCTGGTCTATGTATAATGGCAACTTTATAAGTATCTACCGGAAATGTGTATATGTATCTTGGCTAGGCTTCTTTTTATGTCACCAGCTAAAAGGGCGCATTTAGATGCCTGGCTGAGAGAGCGAGGCAGGTAGGGAAATAGCTAAGAGTGTGTGTAAAAAATCGACACATACACACGCACACACACATATGTTTAATGCACAAATCAAGTCACTGAAGCGCTTTTCCTATAAACATTCTCATTTTATAGATACTTAAAGAGGTAACGGGCCTTCGGCCTGTCTGCATTTCAAGTGCCTTTTATGCGGGCCTCCATATCGGGCCTCCGCCTGCTCTCTTGGTCTCGCCTCTTGGCCATTACGATGGCGCTTTGTGTGCGTCCTGTGATTTTGGCCAGCTTTTGGAAATTGTTGCATAAAAAAAGGAGGACCAACACGTTGCGTATGAGCGTGTGTGTGTGGTTATGTATGTGTGTTACCAACTCATTGAAGCAATGGTCTTTTTCGTGTCGCTGCTTTTACTTTTATCTGTGAATGGCATCGGGTAATGCGTTTGCAGTTGCTGACTAGACAAATGCGCAGCCAAAAGGTGAACCCAAGATAATCCAATGAATTTAATGCGCAAGTCGAAAGGCACGTAGATATAATTATATGAGCACACGCCAATTGCCAAACTCTTTCGAAAACATATGGTCTAGTTTTGCGTGAGCTTAAATTGCATTTTTACTAAATTCCATGATTTTTTTTTTGGCACGCATTAAAGAGCGTTAAGATTTACAAATTAGCCAACATTTTTTGCCTTTGTTTTAATAAAATGTACAAATTACACTGTCTAATGAATTTTTTTTAGGGAGAAAGCCAAGAAGGCGAGAAGAGAAGACCCTGGAAAAAAAGCGCACAACAAATCTCGAGCCAGCAGCGCCCGTATTTTGACTTAATTGCCACGCCAGGAATTTCCAAATGAAAATTTCCTCAGAAGTCTCTTGTTTCATATAATTTTGTATTTTGTTTTTTACTGATGACTTATTTTTTTTTATCTGTAATTCGTCCGGGCGCTTTGTAATTTTTTGTGTTTTATTGTTTGAAATAATTTTTGTCTGCTTCTTTAGCTGCTTCTGCTGCTTTTTTGCTGCCTGCCATTTTCTGTGGGCATATTTATTGTTCCCTTCATTTGTTTTATACATACATATATATATTTATATTTATATATATATGTATATATGAATTATTTTTGCTTTTCTGAGCCGTTCCAAATTCATTGATGTATTTTCTGGCTGTGCATACAGCCTGGGGCTGTTGTACGTATATTTTTTGATGGCATTAGAAATTAATGAAATCAGTTTCGCAAAGAAGAAAAATAAAAAATAAAATAAAAATACAAAGTAAAGCAAGGCATCAAATTGGAAATAAAAATTAAGCCCCAAGGCGATTGTTTTTTGTACTCGTATCTCTGTATTTATTTGTGTGTGTATTGATTTTTTATTTGACGAGTTTTGTGCGTGGGCCGCGCAGCCCCCAAACTCAAATTTGGGCGAGTGCATTCCGTATCAGATTGCAAAATATTGAATGACAAATATGTTTTTTAATTAACTGCCCGTAGTCTGAATATTTTATAACAGTTTTTCGCACAAATCAACACAAATTCACTGCACACAACTCTTTTACCGAATGCCATTAAAAAACAAAACCAGAAAAAAAGGTCGACCAACAAAATTATATATGTATAGGTACGATATACAAAAATACAAATATGATATAGCCCAACGTCGAAAAGGGAGCGCATTTATTTTTCATATATTTCAAATAAGCATATAAAAAACAATTTTCTTTGATTTATGCGCTCGTAAAAAACAAATAAAATTTACATGCACATATAAAAGCGGGCTCCACATATAAATGCGGATAATATAATATTGTGCTAGCTAATATATTAAAAATATATGAGAGCAAAGAAAACTGCCGTTGCCTTCAAAATGCGCTGCAAAGTATGCAGCTGTATTTTCCACCACCCCCCGCTTCAAATAATAAAAAACAGACCGCAACCTTTTCCTTTAGGGAGGGTTAAATGCGAAGAAGAGAAACGAAAAGAGGAAAAGAAAAGAGCCGGCAAACAAAGTAAACAAAAAAAAAATAATAATAATAACAAAACAAACAACAACACGTAATGTGTGCGTAATGTATGGCAAATATGTGCGCTGTACTCACATATACATACATATATATATATATATATATAAATATATATATATTTATATACATGCACATACACAGTTGGATATGTACTACTCAAATGCTAACATGTGCATTTGGGGGGCCGCATAAATATTTCACTTACTGTGTGTTTTGCTCCATTTACGATGTGTTACTTCGTCTGACTATAAAAATTGTTGCCAATCAGATGAGCATTTGATTTTCCTCTAACAAGACAAGGCAAGCACAGTTTTTAGCCGTCAATTTATAAATCCAAAAATAAAAAGTCTTTAAATTTGAAAATGTTATATTAATGAAACTCTTTATTTAAACCTGCTCTTATTCTTTATGTGCATTTGTAATTAAGGCTAACAAAATTTAGAAGGAATTTTAATCCAGTCTTTGTTAGACGAACGTTTTTTTTAATTTTCAAGGAAATCTGTATAAACGGCTTTTCGTTGAAAAATCCCTTTGACAGTGTTAATTAAAGTTGTATTACATTTTGAATTTTTTTTTTTTCATATTTGTATAAATGTTAGATATGTGCGCGTGTGGCTTTCAGTTGACCAGAGTGTGCATTTAATGCCGATGCTGATTAGCTGTTAAAACATTTTAGCAACAACTCAATTGCCCAGGCAACGTTGCGCCAGTCGCCAGTCGAATTAGAAGCACATTAGAGTGGCTCAGAGCATCCGCGACCCATTTATGAAGCTGTCAGGCAAATTAGCCAGCAACATATACTTGAATACAAACTCGGCTCATCAAATGTCCGTGCTGAATGATCGTCTGTCTGATGTCTGGTGTCTGTTTGTCTGAATGTCTGACTGTCTGCTTGTGCACGTGCATGCAGCTCAATTATATATGCCCATAGCGTTGGGCTATGTAGTTGGACTTGCGCTTCGAATTGGAATCGGCGCTTATAAGCGACGCGTTAAAGGCTCTAAGCAGAGTGCGTGTGCCGACCAAGTGTTTGTGGCGTGGCTGCCCTAATGCTTTGCTAAATGGTTAAATACATGACCCAACAGCACGGGATTCTCAGTTTGCCAAACACGGAACTCAATTAAGCTGGCCCATAGGTTGCAGCTGGTAGGGGAATTGATGCCGACACTTCATAACTTCATAATTCCCAGCCACACAATTACTTATAATTTATCTCGAACAGTGTTGTGCCAGAGTTTTGCTAAAGTAATACCATATTCCCCCTACCGCTGTGCAGAACTTTTGCTCTCGCACTCGCTCATTCTTAGTATCATAATGCTTTGCGTTTTTGCAATGCAATCTAAAGTGATATGCCCGGTCCTTGGCCATGTACCGAGTTGGTGTTGGTGCCGACTTCCTTGTCATGCCTCACTGGCAACGCCGCACTACAAATGAAACGCTCTGTCATGTGTCAGTGCTAAAATACAACAGCAGCAACAACTAGAAGAACCGAAAACAAAGTAGCAGCAACAGCACAGAACAATCAGTGGGTACATGACGCTGAAGCACACTACCCCCAATTCCCCCATCACACCAGCCTAGCAATACTCCGTACCCCCATTTCCATTCCCATTCCCATTCCCATTCCCTTTCGAGCGCTCACAGTCATTGTCATTAATTTAGCTAGCTCTACCCAAAGCAATAGCTTAGGAGAGCTCCAAACTGTTCCGTTCTGTTCTGTTCTATTCTAGTGTTGGCGTCGGCATGAGAGTGCAAAAAACTTGGCAGTTAAACAGCAGTTCCCAGACCAGCGCCAGATATTCAACAGAGCGTACAATGGGCCACGAATTAGAAGTAGGTTTTTAAAATCCTTATTATCTATTAGGTGTTAAGAAACGGAAATTATGAATTTTGTATGAGTTCTAGTTTGGTATGATCTGAATAGTGTATTCCTTAAATAATTTATGAAGTGTTAATTGTGATATGAAAATGGAAATGTTAAATATTGCTAGAAACGAAAGGCTTCAAACATTAGGATCTTAGCTTATATAAATGGGATAGATGATAACAGATCTGTTTTTTTTGCGTACCCTTCGCGAGATTTTCAAAGCTTTTCATGTGCTGTATTCTTGAGCATTTTTAATTGGTTGGAGTTACGCACTTTATAAAAGTTAAGGCTTAAGAATTAAAAAAGACGCAGGTATTTTTTATTAAAAATAAAACATAGAGAAATTTGTTGGCATCGTAATTTGATTATGACTAAAAGGAATATATATTTTGGTGTATCCGCTTACTTTCATTAACTAAATATTTTTAAAATATGTTAACCTCTTTTATTTATCTCAAAATGAATTGAATAGACTTTTTTTGTGATTCATCTGTCATTTATTTAATATGATATTTTTGCCATTGTACTATGTTGCTAAGCCTCGCAGTCTCCATGGCCGTCGGCATTGCAAGAGGTCTGGCGCAGTGTCTAAATTAAATAATTCCCACAACTGTTACACAGTTTCATGTTGGGATCGGGGGTTGCCCAGCCATGTATGTGCGTGTGTGTGTTGTACGTGTTGTATGTCTGACGGTGTTGTTGTGCTGTGTTTCATTTTGTTATTTTTGTTATTTTGGAGCGAGCGGCGGGCTGATAAATGAGTCCCTAATATGAGCGCTGTTAATAAAAGTGGCAAATTAAACGTCAACCTCTGCAATTTTGTACCATTTGTTGGGTCTGCTGGGCCGCTCCAAGGCTCTCAACTGATAATGTTTGTTGTTGTTTTGGTTGTTGTTGTTGTCCTTCTTTGTTTTTTAATGTCTATTCGTTTGCTATTCGAATGTCGAATGGCCAACGACAACTTCTGCTGGCATTTCTCCGCACAGTGTGCATGTGTCTCATTAGTTGTTTGCCAGTTGTCGGGCACGCCTTCACATGTGAATGATAGCGGGTTGGGGAGGCTCGGTTGCGGTTGTGTTGGTTTATAGTTTGTCGCATGATTTTGCAGTTAAATGCTTACAAAATGCCTGACAGCGCCCGAGCCGAGGGTCGAACATGACTTTTGAGTTGTTTTTAATGAGCGTGTGTTGGACATTTTAATAAACAGCTCAAAAGGGTTGCTTGCCTACTTAATTGGACAACTAGTGTTTGCCCTTGTTATGTTAAGTTTTTAATTAAGTTTTTGCCAAGCAACAGCTTGCATTTTGCATTTTAAAAAACCAGCCACAGGTGAGCGGGGGCTAATAAAACAGTGAGCCCTTCGCAGATGTAATTAAGCATGAATAAATGTGTGTATTATTAAGATAAACCTTTATTCCAAGCCACATGCCGCGCACAACGGGACGTATAAGCAATGTGTGCGGCCAGCAACAGCTAAATGACAATAAAAGCCAAATCCATTGATTATCGATAATTTAGGCAGTCAGGCGTTCAGCCATTTGGGGCAAACGCAGCTGCTGCCGCTGCTGCTGTTGCTGTTGACCCCAATGTGCGTGCGAATAAACAAATGAAAATGGCCGGAAAAGAGGAAAAATCTATTAACGCCGAATTATTAACGTCACACTATTTGTAATTTATACGTTAATTATACGCAGCATGCGGGAGTTACAACAATGTGGGCGTGGTCTCTCCTTCTCTCACTCCCCCTGCCTGACCTATAAACATTGATTATTATTGTTAAGCTGTTGGCTGTAAGAGTGTGCGGCTGCGGGCGGCAAAGGAAAGTAAACAATAGGCTTGGAGGCTTGCAAAATGTTGACAAGCGGCTGACTAAATGCGGCCAGCTACAAGCTTAAATGAACTAGAAATGCGGCGTGTGGCATGTTAAATACGCTGCGCCTTAAGATATGCATTAAAAGCCATGCAAAGCCCACCTCCCTATCCGTTCGCTCTGCTGTGATAACAGACTTAAAAGTAGACAAGTAAAAGTAACAGCCTGACATATTACGACTAATGTTGCCTCGCCTTCAGTCGCTGGAGAACTGAGCAAGCAACTTGAGAGTCAACAACTGCGACTACGACTATGACTTTCAGGGGTGGCTGTTGGTGGTGCTGTAGGCGTGCCAACATGCATAACTAAGACTGCAAATGATAAACTTGCAAGGCAAGGCAAGGCACAGACACATATATAACAGTGAAGGCAGCCTAAGTGGAAAGTATGTCAAGCTCAGTGACACAATAAGTACAGCTGGTGGGAGAGAGGGGGGAATCGGGTTATGGGTAGGGCTATGGCTAGGGGGACTAGCTGCCACGCCACGTGCAAATTATAAGCCTGCATGTGTTGCCCACATCAACATCCTGTTCTTGCTATTATCTAAGCTTATGCTCCATGCATGTGTGCGCCTGTGTGTGTTTGTGTGTCGCCTTTTCTTTGGCGTTGCGCATACGCCGCATGTGCCACTAAATGCGTTTATTAATGCTTCTCCTTGGCCTAATTCGCAACACTTGTTCCTCATCACCATACTCAGGGTCTACGTCTTCCCCCACCAACTGCCATTTACGTGCATACATCATTTTGCATACATGATGTATTGTTGGATCTCATAGTTATGCTGCTGCTTGGGGCTGCTTATAGCTTATGTCTCTGCTTATGGCGCTGTTTCCACGCCCGTCTTCCACTCTCCAACACCCTCTGCATTCATCTGTTTGTGTTTGCCTGAATGTCAGTGCAGAAAAACAAAAGCAATGAGCGACAGCAACAGCAACAGCCACAGCAACAACAAAGGCGTAACAATGATAATAAAGGCGACAGGCAGATGGCCTTGTTGCCAGGTAGTCAGGTAGTCACAAGGCACAAGGCGTTGCGACCTATAATAAAGACAAATGCGCACTACTTGCACAGGACACGTAATTAACACAGGATCCGTGGGCACGAGCTGCTGGCAACCTGGTCAACTTTTGCCTAATACAATGAAAATGCCCACAGCCTGCTGAAAGTCTTGGGAAAACTACACAAAACAATGTCACGTTGGAAAGCCAGCCAAAGACAAAAGAGATGACAGAGCAGAAAAAAAAAAAGAAAAGAAAACAAATAATTGTAAAATGTCAGCCCAAAAAGCTATTTTGAGGCATGCTTTAAGTTTGAAGAGAATCTAATAATTCATCTTATTTGGCCTGTTAAGAAATGAAAATTAAATGCAAAGCGCCAATATTTCCCGAATAATACAAATTTAGAGTGTTCAACGCTTCTAATATTATTGCAGCAGGCAAAAAATTATTTAATATCATGTTAAGCAAATTTTACATGCATGTGACTTTTATATCATTTGCTTATTGAAATTGGGTACAAATAATTTATTTGCTATGCAAATGTAATGAGTATAAATGAATACACATATGTGTTTTTCTTGATCATCAACTTAGGAAGTTAAAGCGTTCGTTACAGGGTATCTTCAGTCAGCCACTTTTTTTAACTGCCACATTTTTATATCTTAATGAATTCGATAATCTGCATTTATAAATAATCGCCATAAAGATTCAAGTAGATAATTCCAGCTGATCTTCATAAAGCGAAATCGTATACGAATGTATATTAAAGTCCAAAGGAAGAACCAGCGAGAGCTGAGAAAGGATATGTAAAATAAATAACTCAGCAAGCCAAACCGATCGTTTGCTACATACAAAATTAATACGATTTCATACATGTGGTAAGTTTTCCTAACGTTTTTGTAAATTCAGATGCGCACCCAAGTCGGGCTGCGACCTTTGATTCAACTGTGTAATTAATAATAATATCCCTGTAACATCAGTCAGTCTGAGCCATTATAGACTTTTAAGCATTATGAACAGCGCTTGTTTCTATTGGATGGAATATAAATCGCAGCATCAAATCACGACCCTCGACACATGCGCCCCGGTCTTCTAATAGCCGTCAGTCACAATGGCATAACATTAATCAAATTTGCGACCTAAAAATACTCAAGTTGAGTTTCATTTTTCTAGCGCAGACAATCAAAAAACTTCGCACGGCACAGTGGGCGGGGCACCGCCCTCCCTTCCGGTCTTCCCGAGATAAGACCATTTAGCAACGTTGTCATTTCTCTTGTTTCGTAACGTTGATTTCATTTTATTGTTGCTGTTTGCCACCCCACTGACAGCCCCCACCCCCATCAGTAGTAGCTCTTGAAGCTACAACTTTCCCCAGCCCAAAGCCGGCGCACGCCTGTCATAAATCTTGTTTTGAATGTCCTGCCAGCGTTGATAGCGCCCGAGTCAAGTCAGTCGAGTCATCGATTCGCATATAGCCAAGGCAACACATTAAATTAGTACACTTGATCGAGCAAAAAATATTTATGGCATTCGCCCGTCGAGCCGCACCAAAAACCGGCCGAGCTTGCTTGATGGGGCCTTTTCAAGGACACGTCGCCAGTGAAGCGTTAACAGGCCCAGCCGAAAGGGGCTTGTCGGCAGAGTGAACTGTTTCTACTATATAGCCGGCGCATTGTACCAGTTATAAATCTCGAACGCAAATTGACTGTGCAACGTTGCGACGCCTTTGAAGTGTACGGAAAGGGGGCAGCAGCAACGCCAGTTTGTGCCTCGCGTCTCGTCCTGCCAAACCGGCAAACGTTTCAGATCGTTGCCTGTTTGTCTGGCTCTGTATTCGAGATACGCATTTGATTGGCATTTTATGTTTCTGTGCTGTTTGACTGCCGGTTTGACTTATGTTTCATTAATTTGCTTCTTTTTATTGGGGTTAACAATGATAAGACCGCAGCTTAAGTGCGAAAAAGCAACCAACCAGACAGCAACAAAAATGAGATATTGAAATCTGAATGTGCCGTATGAGAATACTTAAATATATATACAAAAAATTAATTTCTCTCCATTTAAATTATTTTTTTTATATTTAATTTATAATTATTTTATTAAATTTTAGTCACAGAAAACATACTATAAATATGCTTTTTTTCCCATGGTTTGAATGTTTTACAACATTTATATTTTAGAGATTACTTACATGGCTTTGAAGCATAGATAAAGTGTTAATGTAATAAATAAATCAGTTAAAATATAATTTTATAGTTAAAAGAGTGAAAAGAGGGAATGAATTCACCAATTGAATTATTTCACTTGTTAATTTATACAAACATAGTAAACTATTCCATTATTTTGACTTACTTTCTATTTGCTTGTAAGAACGTAAACAATTTTAAGTAGGATATCTGTTTGTTTTTGTTTTTTCCGAGCTGACTTTGGATACAATTTATGAAAAATAAATTCTTTGCTTAGATAAAAAGAATGCCCAGTGTGTCACTCTTAACATAATGATCTATTTGACACATCTTTTGAAGTCAATCAAATCTTTACTCATGTCTCTGAATTAAATAAAAATATTTTATATTATTTTGTGCATTTATTTTTACCCTAGAACCCATGTGGCTCTTATGCCAAGTGAGCCGTCATCTTTGATTTCGAAACTTATTTAAATGCAGTCAATTAAACTGGCAGCTGGCAGACGGGGCTGTCGGAAAACGCAGACATCTGGCCCAAGGCAGTCACAGAGCACAGTTAAAAAGCGCTTGTTGTTTACATGAATTTAAACGTTTTGCATATGGAATACATAATACGGTTGAGTATGTGTTATCATTAAATGATTTTTAAGCTGGTTTTTATGATGCATATTTCCTACGCACTGGCAGACATGCACTTCATAAGCCCGTTTTTTGATATCGATGAATTTTATTTAATATGCAAGCAAACTTCGACAGATGGCAGCTGTTGGCAGGGAGTTGGGGGGAATAAGTTACTTGTATGCAGGGGAATTGCGCATATTTAAGCAGCGTGAGGCAAATGAATAAAAGTTGCGCTGGATTCCGGTAGTTGAACTGCGCGTTGCTTGTCATATGCAAACGAAATTAAAATGCACTACAACATCAGCAGCAGCAGCAGCAGCGGCAGCAACAGAAAAAGTGCGCACGAATGCATAAATAAGTGGATGAGTGAGAGCGAGAGAGAGAGAGAGGTGGGGAAAGACAAGGATGCTGTACAGGTGTAAGGGACATTGGGGCATGCATACTTCATTGAATGGCACTCGAAAGTATGCAACTTCAACAGCAGCCAAAGCATTTGCTCCCTGCCCATAACTTCTGCCAGCAGCAATATTTATACATACCAACGACTATCTCGAGAGCGAAAGTCCTTTCTGCCTTGAAGTGTGTCACTGGGCATTGGGAAGACAACGGAACTGCGAAGGTGGCGCACAATTAAATTCTGAACATATTTTAATCGATATGCACATCTTAAAGTTGAATTTGTGCGCGTAACACATTTTCTGATTTCACACTTTTTGTTGCACTAAACTCTTACAAATAAAGCACATTTAAAAAGGACGGCACGCTCTGTGTGCTCTCGCAACTAGTCCCCACCCAAACACTCACACACACCGAAAATGGGTCAAACACTTTGCAGCTCTTGCGGAGGGCACGTACTTATATGTTGGCCCTAGGACCAGGGCGGCGGGTTGGCAAGTGAAAACTGCTCAAGAGTCAGCCAAAGCAAAGTGCATACACGACATTGCGTATACGTCACGTTGTGCGGGCAACTTAATGCAAGCGAACTGCGAGCTGCGACGCTGTAGTTTGTCATGTGTCGCGGCTTGATGGAATTAACATACGCATTGCGTCCAAGTTTCAAGTTTGTGCTGAACTTCGAGCTTTGAAAACTATAAAACTAATGCAATTTAATGGTGTTTCAGAAATTGTTGGTTAACTTTTTCAAGTCATGTAAATTTGCCACACTAAAATGTCGGAATAACTCGAAGAGGAACAAATTTTTCACATTTTTATGTATCGTATGTTATTATACTAAATACTATTAAATAGATAAGTCTGCTAATATTATGATTTGGTTTGTTAAAGCATTTACATTAATATTATTAAAAAAGAAAAAATTATGGAAATATCGACATAATATAACATGGACATTTTTGTGTGTTTGAGGAAAATAAATAAACCAATCAAAACATGAAATTATATATTCAATTTTTATCAACTCTATATTTTCATGTATAGTCATAAGTTGTCCTGCGACGTCTTTTTTGGGCATTGTATTAGCATGCTTTTTGGGGCTGCATTCTTGCGTGGCTGAGTCAGCCGAAAGTGGGAGTTTAGGCCAACCTTTGTCGAATAACTGTCCTTATGCGGTTTAAATGTATTCCTATTGATTTTCTTGAACAAACACACAAAAGAACACACATATGCCTTTGGCAGGCAGTTTGATGCCAAATTGAAAACTACACGCCCGCAAAATAAATTTGTAAAAGGCCAGAGGGGAGGACAGGCAGTAAAAAAGCATAAAAGAGAAACCTGACAGTGACCAACAACAGTCTGCACTCGGTGCAGAGTCTCAGTTCTCAGTTGCTCTCAGAACGCCTGGCGGGTTATTTGTTGAGTTTTGCAAAATTTATGCTTGGCAGCAAGTCAAATGCTGTGCAGCAAAGTCGAGGCAAAGTTTTTCAATGTCCCATATGGCGAGCAGCGCAATTCCCATATAAATTTAATGCGCCAACAGGCAAAGAAATGTGTCCTATTCGCAAGCCAGTCCCCAACCCTTTTACCCCAACGAGCTCTGACTCTGACGCTAACGCTGACGCTGAGTTAATGCCGGGCTACATAAAAATTGCATTAAGCGCAACGAGAATTATGCAAGCCCAGCCACGGACATGGCATCGCAATCTCAATCTATTTTATGCCCAGCGGCTGTGTACGAGGCCTGTGTGTTTGTAAATGGCCAGGTTTTCCATGTGGGCGCTACAAAATAAGCTAATTTTACACATGATAGGCCCGGCCCGGCCTAACCAGCTGGTGTGTACGGCATGTTTGCTCAGCTCAGCCCAGATCGAGCCCGAGTCGGAAATGGGGTTACGGTTGCATTTTACACGCCAATGAACTGAGTTGAGTGCATGATAAAGATCCATAATGCACACAGAGAAACACAATGTCAGCTAATCAGAGCATGGAGCTATGTGGTATCATATTGTGTTCGCGACTAGGCAATTACTTTGACTTCTTTAAGCCGCTTGCATTTAAATTTCCGAGTACATTTATACAAAGCTAAAACGGCTCGCTATTGGAAAGAGATTTGAACAATGGGCATTTTAAGGGGCAACGAGCGGTTGGGGGTCTTGGGCATGGCCCCTTCTGGCGTGTGGCTCAACAAGCGACACACTTGAAGTTGGCGCATTGTTTGGAGCTCGGGGCTTGACCGTTTCCGTTGCCGTGGCCTTTCTCTTGACATTTATATAATTTTAGCAAAAATGATTTCTTCAAGCGTTTTTCTTGAGTAGACCTTTGGGTAAAGTTAATGGACTAGAAATTGCCAGCACAACAGAGCCCCGGGTCCAGCAAAGGGATAAACCATTGCAACAGTGAATAATGCGCATAATAAAGTGTCCAAAACATTTGTTTTTTTTTTTTTGTTCCTTTGCGTTCTCCTTCTCTCATTTCAGTTTTGCTCGTTTTTTGGCTGAACTTTTGGTTGCTAGCTGGCCCAAGTTCCAAATTGCTTTAAATTTGTTGTAATGGCGCTTTAAGTAGTTTTCTTTTGGGGCTTTTGCCATGTGATTTATGACAGGCGTGGCGTCGCTCGGCAACCAGCGCCCATTAAGCGTCTCATTCTGACATGCAACATATTTTGGTATTGAAAAAAAACCCGATGTCAATAAATGAAATAAATCGATGTGAAACTTTCAAATATTTCTCTAGACTTGGCCTACTATATAGGTCTTTAAAGTTAAAGTTTTTATTGGAGAATTTACGAGCCAAATTTAAGTGAGTAGTTCTGGCTAAATTGACCTATAATTTTATAAGTGTTTGACACAAATATGTTTTGTGGCGCCCAACGTGCATAGCTTTTTATCATATGTTGTAAAAAGCTGGGACCGCATATGTTAAAAAAGTTTATATGAGTCTTACACAAATGTATTGCTTAATATGTAGATTAAATGACATCTTTATTTTTGGCGCCCACTGTAGATAATATAACTTTCCAATTTTTGAAAAAGGCTTGGGTACTTAAATTTTAATCCAACAATGAAAATTCTTTGTTTTTAATAGATACTCGATTTGTTGAAGATTATCAAAGAATATTTTTGTAAATTATTATGTTATTTTCACGTTTTAGTTATTTTTTTCTTGTTTTTTTTTCTGTTCATACCACTGATAGAAGAGTTCAATAGTGTGTTGGTGACATTTTTTCGAGTTCATCGTTTGCATTTGGTCTGACTTCCCAAGGCCACTAACAAATATTGACATACACGAAAGCCGTGCAGAAAAAATACACGCACAGTGAACAGCCCACATACGGATAGACAAACCAATCTGAGCGAGGCAGTCGACTGTCTAGTCAACTTCCGCCATAGAAATTAAATGCGCTCCACGCACATGTGTTGCTGTTGTTCTTGTTGTTGTTGTTGTTGTTGTTGTTGTTGTTAGTGTCGGTTGGTGGTGCTCTCTGATGTGTTTGCTGAAATATAAACACTGCGGTGTTCATGTTTTGTGTGTGTGCGTGTGTGGGTGTGTGTATGCCACAAATAAATATTGCATAAAGTCAAATAGGCGCACACATAAACACATACAAATACCCACAGCAAACATGAACCGCTGCGCAGACAACGCCGGACAGCCCAACATCAACATCAACATCAGCATAAAACATAAACAGGCGCATTAGCAGCAAATCATTTAAATATACAGAAGCGAAGCGAGCGGAGCTGCTTCTGCCTCTTCTCCCGCCTCTGTCATTTAGTCACCCACATAAATGAGCCACCGAGCGACTAACTGACTAACTAACGGTATAAAGCAGACAAAACATAATTGGAGGGGTGGCAATGGATGCCGAATAACCGCCGGACAACGGCAATATGCGGATTTGCCCGTGATAATAAAGTTTTGCGAGGGCTGATACAAAATGAATTTCAATAATCTTTATAAAAAATTTAATGGAGGCTTAAAAGGAAAATATTTCACCCAACCTATCTTGGTTTGACCTTTATTACTGATTTATTTGATTTCTGCAAATACTTGTATCAGTTTCGCATCTTCAATTGAGTCAATTGTTTATACTTAGTAAAAGGAAAGCGTTACGCATTTGTGTTATGTTTTTGTAAGTCGTATCTAAATGTTTTCTTTTGAAGAAAAGCCTAACTATCTGCTAATGATGATGATACTCACATAAAAATACAAAGCAAAGTCTTACTGCAGCTCTCGAAATGCTTGGGTAAATGTTGCTTTAAACTTGATACTTGTTTGTGGGATAATAAAAACGTGGTTTGTGCAACATGGATGCCACCTGGCGATTGATATTAATATTTTAAATCTTGTGACATTCCTGATTCAATTTCAAAGATAAATTTTCCTAGAAAATGTACTTGAAACGTTCAGCCCCCTGTGAGAGGCGTCCATTGAGTCTGATTGCAACCCTCGCATAATATGTATACAGGCCTGCCTCTTGGTAGATTGCGGTCTAAATTTGATACACGTTCCAAGGACACAGTTGCTGACCATTCCCAGTGCTTCGTTTTGTATTTGTATTCCAGCAGCCCCAAAGCGCTGCTAATTATGCTTAGCATGAAAAGTAGTCGCAAAATGTGTTGCTTGTGATGTTTCTGTAGAGATGAATGTCTAGACACAAGCTCAGGCAACGGCAGAGGCCCACAAGCACACACACACACTCACACACAGAGATACAGGGCAAACACCTACAGAAAGCCATCTGGAATTGGGTAACAGCAGGCATCGCTTATTCTTGTTAAGTTCGCAGGCAGCTGCCGAGTAAAATTCTTCAACTAAAATTGCAAAAGTTTTGCCTCAGCCCTGCTATGTGTGTGCTTGTGTATGTGAAAAATGGCCAAATAGCAACTAATATGGCGCACATTAATTACGACAAAATGACGCTAATGTCGCCAGGGCACACTTCCGCTGTGCGTGCGCCTGTGTCTGTGTATGTGGGCGACATTTGTATGCGTGTCACGACGCTTTTTTCAACAGCGCAACATTTGCGTCGAATGAGCGGAATGGCATTTTAGAGGCGCACAAAACGCCCTTTGATGGTATTAGTGTTGGCGCTTGACTGTGTGAGTATGGAGTAAACAAGGTCATAGCCCACGGCAGCAAGCGAGTAATTCATCTGCAAAGGTTGCTATAGCTAAAGCTATTCATAAATTTATTATGAGTAATTTTCATTTTACGTCTTCTAATTATCGCCCACGGTCGAAATACCACTTTTGAATTGCACAGAAATATTATAAGAAAACCGGTCAGATCAGATCTATAAACATGATAGGCCGAACGATAGCCATCCCATGGGAAATTTTCAATATTCTCTTGAATATGTTGAACTACAGCCCAACCGAAACCAATCAGACTCACAGAGCACGTCATGGCAGGGGCTTTTAAGGCATATATATATATATTTGGAAATTTAGCTATGCAACTTGAAGCTAGCTCATATTTTTCGTATTAACTATGTCCTCAGATCGTATATTTAATATTTCGGAATCTTTGATATTAAGCTGCGTGATTAATTTAGCTTCATAATTACTATTCGTAGTTATTTAATCTAGGATTTTATTCATTAAAGCCTTGTTAGAGGCTATCAATCTTTCCATTTCTATTTTTCTATAGTCGTTTACCATATCTTTAATTTTGATTGCTTGTATGTTAACCATAATATCATTGTGGGACGGTATCAATCTCTCATTAGTCAAACAATATTAGCTTGATTCGATTTGAATTTTTAAAGTTTTAGCAGTCGTGACGAGTCGTTACGATACCTTATCCCACAGCTGGGACATTTTGAAGAAATAAAGGTGAATCAAATCGAATTTTATTGAAAGCAGTTAAGACGAATCTCATAGTTAAGTATACCTGCATTATCCCCAATATTAATAGTCAGGTTAGTTAACATTTTGTATACTCTTTCTTATTGCTTCCCGCTGTCATAGGCCGATTTTTTGTTGCATGTTTCTTTTTAATAAATATTCTATTTAAATCTTTATTTACCGCACAGCCATACGAGGAGGGAATCAAAAGGCGCCATTGTTTGCCTCATGTTGTTGGCCATTGTGGAGCAGTTGACATGGCCGACCAGCGTCATTGTTATAAATAACTATATACGAGTTGCTGTTGTTGCTGCCGTTGTCGTTGTTGTTGTCATTGTTGCTCTTGTTATTGTGGTTTTTTTGTAGAGCCGCTGTCGCTTAGGTGTGAAAAGGCGTATTGTGTGACCACATGGCCCTGGATACAATATGCGGTCTCATCCCTCACGGCGGTAATACAAACGGGACGCTTAAAGTGTCCAATATTTGAGGCTGTGTCCGCGCACGTATATGTATATGCAGTAAAAATATAATATCTCTTTTTCCAATACGAATAGTTACCGCTATTGTTGTTGCTGTGGCGGCCTTTTACTTTTTGCTTTATTAGCCACACAATGCACGTAGGCGGACGGAATACCGCCGTTGGGCACAAAAATAACATGCCATAACCTCGTACAATGTGCAGCCATGTAGGGCTGCGATATACAACTGTTTGTCCACATACAAATACATGTACATGTGTATGTATATGGTATAGTATATGGGATTTACGGCACTTCAATGCGCCTGTTTGCCCATCTTTTGAGTGGCTGCACAACGTCCCATGAAATACAACACAAAGTGGACGTAAATATGGTTATCAAAAGGTTCCTGCTCGCAAAATTTAACAAAAAAAGGGTCTGACAAATACACCTTTGTACTCCAGAATATACATGCTACTGTTAAATGTACAAGCAAACCGACAATCAAATATGTAATATCCCAAAATTAACTGGTACCCATTGATTTCGAGGAAAATGAATAAAGCAATTCACAGAAAATTGTTGAAAACGACCGAAAATAGCATTTATCCCCGAGCCTAGTTAACCGGCACATCTGATGTCCCAGATTTGGTTTAAGCAAATTAAAATGAAATCCGTTTTACATGCAAAATCTACCTGGTTCAGGCGGATAAAAAATTTCCACTGCTTACCAGTTTATTATTTTTATATTTATTTATGACAATTAAAATTCAAACTGGAAATTTACGTATGTAAAATTCGCAATAAATTTGCCTCCTCGATCCAATTAAAATATTATAAAACATGAAAATGTATGCCTATAAAGAACATACATTATAAAATGAAATATTATTAAAATGAAAAGTGCATTGAGTAAGGCATGCAATTCAGGTAAATAATTAACCGTTGCACAATTTAAAGCAGATGTCATTGTTGCTTGTAAGGACTTTTATAAGAAAATATTGATGCGAATGTATTTTCGAGCCACCAAAACATGAAAATAAAACAAAAAGCTGCGCGAACGTTGGATACAAATAAAACACATCTAAACGTTAACAAATCCGAAACGTTAATTTAATCGTAAGGCCTTGCAATACAGGAAGCAGCACACGCAACAAACAAACACACATTAGGGATCGCAGTAGACAAGCAAATGTAAAAAGGATAAAACATAACACCCAGAAACGGACAGACAGGCAGACAGACAGGCTGGCGGGTGAACAAAGGGTAGTGGGAGACAAAGCTTGAAAATGGGCACGTGGGATATCCAAACGCTGCAAACAAAGGCCAACCAAAGCAAAAGGCAACACAACAGCCGGGCCAAACAATTGCTTAAAGCAGCTAAAGTGCGTGGCACACACTCCCCTACACACACACGCACACACCGAAACGCTTTACAAAGTATAAAGCCCGAGACTGAGGCAAAGCCAGAGTCGAAGCCAGAGCCGCAGTCAAAGCCAGATCCAGTCGGAGAGCCGTTGGTTTTGTGCGCCAAAGCCCACCTGCCACCTAAGCTCAGTGCGTCACGTGCTGCTTGTGTGTGTGTGTGTGTGTGTGTGTGTGTGAGTTTCATAAAGCTGCCTGTGTGCGCCTTGAAGTAGAGTACAATATATGGCACGTCTTAAGCCTTAGCCGGGCGACTGTTGCTTCAGTCGCGCCCTTTGCTTTTAATGCCAGCCACAACAATAAAAATAACAACAATTGCTGCTGTTACGCGCGAGCTCACACAAACACAAGCACACACACACACGCACACACAGTTATATATTTTTAAAATGCTACTTTCACGCAAAATTTAATCTCAATGACATTTGAAGCGAACTACAGACAAGAAAAATATAAGCAAACGAGTAAATTCCCCCTCTTGGCTCGAGTTTTCCTTCTTCTTTGTGCTTGCCACTGGGGCGTGGCCTGTCTGCAGAGTTGACACACATTAGACGGCTAATAAGCAGATAATGAAAAATTAAACTTAGCATACTCATACATATTTTTGCCCCGGCCTGCTGTATGCCCGCCTTCGTTTGTTTCGCATTTTCGGTCTAAAAATTGATAAACATCAAATTAAAAATGCAGCAAAAACAAAGCCAACAGACGGACAGTAAATAAAACCACATAAAAGCCATAAACGACTGTGTTTTGTTGTGGCCCACACGCAAAATGAAATCTAACAGAAATGCACGCGTGTGGGTAAAGATGTCGGGCGGAAAAGCGGAAAACGAATAGCAAAAAACGAAAAACGCAGAACACAAAACGATTTAGCCACAGACAATTTTGCAATTTTAAATGTTGTTGCGCATATAAATAATTTGTATGTATGTGTGCGACACACATGTACACGCACACACACAGACGCATACGCTCGCATATGAATGGACATTTGTATAGATTGCAATTGGCAGATAAGCTTGTTCCTATATTCGGTTATGGCCTTATGTTTAAGCGCTGATAATGCGCACAATTGGGGTTGGCTGCGAGAGAGAGGCTGGTGGGGTGAAGCTTGTGCAGCGGACAAAAGAATAATAGCTTTGTGCGCCTAATTTCGATTTGATTTTAATGCGTCTGGCCGAACAGCTTTGATTGCGTAAAAAAATGTTGTTGATTTTGCTGTGGATAAAAAGCGCTGCCAAGTATTGAGTTATTAGGGTTGTATAGCCAGGATCAGTGAAGGAAACATCATTGGCAAAGCTTAGAAAAGAAAAGAGTTTAAATGTAATTGTACAGTGTCTAGACATAGGCGATAATCGGTAACTGACTGCTTTTGAAAAACTAAAAGGTTACAAGCAGGAAGAAGTCGGGATTTATTTCGGAAAGACTTATCTTCCCATTGTCAAACATTTTATATATTTTGTTGACTATTTAATTATCTGGTAGTGTATATTAAATCATTTAATTAACTAATTAAAATATTTTACCAACAATTTAAAATCAAAATGTAATATGCTTGAATTAAGCCAAATCGTGACCGGCAAAAAATATGATTTATAAGCACGTGAGCCCACCCAATGTTTACTGCTGTCCCGAATCGTGTATATTGGAACATCATTTAAAGCGGGCCCATAATAGTGGTAGCAACAATAATGACAACAGTCGCACAAGTTGAACATGGCAATTGCAATTCCCGCCGCCACTCGGTCGGCTTTTAAATTTTAATTAACTCAACGGCTCGGCTACTACCACAAAGGCAAACAGCAGTGGAAAGGCTGTATGCGCATCCATAGCCGTTGCCATAACCATGGAAAAGTCGTTGCAAAAAGTTATTATTTATTTCATGTTATTTTGTGCTGTTCCAACGCGCCATAAATGGCGACCGGGCCGGGGCAGTGACATGCGTCCGCCTCCCTTGCCCCATGCTCAGACAAGGCCCATAGCCAGCCGGCATTGGCCGGCTAGAAGGAAAAATGCAACTAGGCTGGGGCCATGTTCATTTATTTATGAGCATTTTACACAGCCAGTGCACAGACAGCAGCTAGCAGCGACGGCCTCAAAACTCGACTCAGCCACAGGCAGCTGCATCCAAAATTATGCAAATTTTTTAGTCTTTTTCATTTTTCTATTTTGTTGTTGTTTTTCGTACATTCCAGTTCGCAGCGAGTGTCCAGTTTTGGGGGGGTGTTCCATTTTGTTGCCCAAGCACACAGCATTTAAAAGTGGCAGCTCTTTGTGATGGCGCCCGCCCACTTGGCCGGCGGGTGCAAAAGTTCAACTGTTGTTTGTAGGTGGACGTCCTTGTCAACGCAGCTTTTGTGTCTGCCTAGAATATATAACCCATTTTTGGCTTTTTACGACTACAAGCCAAAACAACTAACTATGTGCTGTCCTGTCCGTAGCCCAACCTATGCCGGGCCTATCCCCATTCCTGTCTGTGCTGCGGTCTCCGTCACATGCAAAATTTGTGTGTGGTCAACGAAAATCCCCGACACAACCGCCATCGTCATGTTGCTGTTCAGGCAAGCGAAACCCAACAAGAGTTCACTCAAATTGCATTTGGTAAGCATCGTCCGATGTCTGTTGTCCGGAGTCCAATGTTCAACGTTTTGTTTACCAGCCGGCCTACAAAATAATGCTATGGACTCGGGTTGGGAGTCTTTTTATAGCGAGGACTTAAGCACTAAAAGAAAGTAGTTTAAATTTTTGAGTGCAGGCTTCAAGGCGTGCCATAAAACTCATACCCCGCTTTATGAACCCTCAAGCGTATTTGTGGCCGCTTAAGTGCATTCACCCGGTGCATGAATCATTATTTAGTCACACATACAGATCACATGTCGTATATGTATTGAAAAATAACTCAATCCCACGCAGAATGCAATATAAAACTCCACCTGGCAACGCAGTTAATATCATATTTCACTTTATTTAGCAGCATCTGGCATACGGTGGGGTTGCACCCCACTTGCCAACTTTGATATATGATAGATACATTTATAAAAAGCGTTTTCGACATATTGTAAAATTGCAGAATGTTTGCAATACCCTTTCAGACAGTCACGCGTAGGCGGCGTCTGTCTGTCATCTGTGTAGGTAAATGATATGATTGAATACGAGACATTATTTATAATGACAGGGCTGGGCGAGGAGGGTACTGTCAACAGTCAGAAAGCAAAAAGTACCTACACACAAGCACACATCTCCCTTTTGAACTCTACCAAACTACCCGGTAGCCTAACTCTGCCGTATAAAGAGGTGTATACTTATACATATTCATTAGAAATCAAGAAGCAAATTTAGTTTGTTGTGTGTCTGGGATACAGTTGACTTTAATTTTACTTTCAATCATGCTTTTAGCACCTTTATCATTGTTTAAATTATTAGTACATGTACCAAATGCTTGACAGATGCTTGACTCTGTTAAGAATAACTACCATGATCAGCTTTATCTGAAGATTTAATATAGACATGTCAATCTCTCTCTCTCTCTGTTTCTCTTTTTCTCTCCTTCTCTCTCTCTCTATCTCTCTCTGTTTCTCTCTCTCTCTCTCTTTCTCTTTTTCTCTCTCTCTCTCTCTCTCTCTCTCTCTCTCTCTCTCTTATCGAACCGCAAATCAAACTCAGATAAGGTGTCTTTGATTTTTTGGCAACTAAGCACATTATGTGAAACCCCTAAATTAAATTCTTTAATATTTCTGGGGTATTTTAAATTTATGATAGCTTTCACATATCTTCAAAATCAATATCAATATTTTTTCAATGAATGTTAAATAATGTACAGCATATTGAATTTATTTTGTATTGATTGCAAATACGTTTTTAAATTCACTTTAAGGAACATTCAATTTTAATATATTTTATAATTATTATTTGCCATGAGCGGCTGCATTTCGGGGGAAATTGTTGTCGTTCGGCTAAATAACAACATCTTACATTATTTGCGCAGTTACTGTCACAGCTTTGCAATAACAAAGGCAATAGGGACATGCGTTCAAGTCGCTGCTATTGCTGGCAGGATAAAGCGCTTAACTGACAGGTTAATAATCTCGACTCGATAATCGACAGCGCACCCGGACAACGGCACAAAGGACATAAGACAGAAGACATGCGATACACGAAAGACGACAGGCTGACAGCGAGCGCAGAATGTGAACGACGATAGCCGCGCAATACACACACGCATACACTCACACACGCACACAGACAAAAGGTCACAGGAGCGTCAGGACTAAAACTTTGGCTAACGCCTGGGCTGGATTCACTGCGGGCAGTAGCGCGCCAAGGGAGCCTCGGGATGGCGGTAAGAGAGCTTATTAACGTGACGCAGACAGCTATTGGGAATTCCAGAGAATTCGCCGTGTTTGTTGCGTCTTATCGTTTGCTCCATTGATTGGCAAATATTTCAATTATTTTTTCATTTTGTCAATAAATTGTGGCGGGCGATCGTTGCCACCGAAATTTCTGTCGATTTGGCAAAACATTTATAAATCTCATCCAACAAATTTAAGCAAAATGCGTGCGTTATTTATGGGCGACGCATTTTTTTGCGCCCTAGTAAAATTGTCAAGCGTCTGACACACATTTTCCAGCGGCGGGTGGTTTGAAACGGGCAAAAAGTAAAATATAATAAAAAATGTAAATAAAATCATAAATTTATTAAAATGCAGTAGCAGCGCGCAGTAGATCCCAGTGCAAAGTCAAAATACATTTTCATGTCCGTGCAATGGAATTTACATGCAAATTTAAAAAACCAGAGCGCTACACATTGCTCTCTGTGTGTGTCCGCGTGTGTGTGTGTGTGTGTGAGTGAGTGGTATGAGTGTGTGGCATATTTGACATATAGCCGAGTCGGTTTTACAACGTCATTTCTGGTTCTGTTGAAATATTAAAATGGATGGCACACAAATGCATATGGCTGTGGAAAACTCAAACAACAACAACGAATGAAAGGAAACTATGAAAAATACATATTTTTAGCGCTGACAAATATTTGCTTAATCGATTTATTATTTGTTGCACAATTTCATAATGAACCGGCATTAATAATGCCTCGCCAGGCTTAATGTGCGCTCAGAAATGCATGACCAAAACACACACACATTTGTATACATAGATAGAGACACCCACGCAAAAATTAACTTACTTTTAATTTGAGAATAAATAATGGAATTTTTTGGTTTTGTTAAACCATGAGAAAAATTGTATTAATTTTATAAAATTAAAATTAACTAGTTTGCATCAACAGTTGAAAGTATATTCAATTATATATATGTATATATTTTACATATTAGCCATATTTCCTAGAAAATAGATTGAACATTAAATCAACAACAATAAATGTGAATAATGAAAGCTAAATATTTTATATTTTTTAAGAAGTCGCGTCATATAAAAACTTTTCCGCGTACGTTGCCACCCAGCTTTTTTATTTAACTTGAGCCTTTTTTGATGTATGTTACAATTATAAGGTTTACACATGCATAGCATTACTAGCTGTTCAATTTAAAAAAAAAATAACTAAAAAAAAATTTAGATATTTTTATAGATTCTTTGTCATCGATATATTTTCATATTTCTATTATTATAAGAGATAAATAAAGAGCCTCCTATTACGTCTTTATTTTTTTTTAAAATGATTTAATTTAATGTAAGTCCCCACATGGTCAACACTGTTACATCGATATTTTCTTGAATTTATAAGAATTATTATTCTCCGTAATATATATATTTTTGCATATGAAATCATCCCGTTAAGACCAAATTGACTAAAGGTGTTCGTCTTGTTATGATCCGGAGTGCAGCCAATCAAAAGGCCAACAAAACCCAACATTTGCCACTCAGCACAGTTAAGTACCAAACAAACTTGGCTTGCAGTCCAGTTACTTACAGGGCTCCAGTGGAAGCAGCAGGACTGCTCACGCCTTGTTGCTCTGTTGGTTGTACCTAAAGCCAGAGTCTGGCAGGCGGATGGGTGACCGGGCGAGCACTGGGAGCAGAGGCTCTCTCTGGGGCTGAGGAGCGTTTGCCTGCTACGCCTCTTTTGTTTAGCTTTGATTTAACATTTTGTACGTTTACTTTACAGTTTAACAGGCGGCAAACGCACGACATGCTTCGGGCTCGCCCACACGGAGAGACGCCGCTCCGCCTCCGCATCCGTCTCTGCCTCTGCCTTTGTCCGTGCCTGTGCGTTTGGCCCTGCATTTTTATACACTTTCACGTTGGCAATTTCATTTGGTACGGGTCGCTGTGGGAGTTCACGCTGAAATGTGCTTTTAGTTTTTGCTTTTCTTTTGCCCATTTTGTGTGCGCACTTGCCCCTTTATAATGTCCTGTGTCCCGTGTCCTGTGTCCTGTGTCCTGTGTCCCGGGCAAAATAGTGCGCCGTAAAAGTGCGCGAAACTCGACTAGTACTGGAACTCGAACTAATGCTGAGAGCTGGAAATGGCGACGGAGTCAGAGATGGAGCGGTAGCTCTAGCTGCTGTCCCATGTGGACGGCGAGTTGACAACTTTTTTGCTGTCGTCGCCGCCGCCAACGTCGCTGTTTTTAGTTCTACTTGTTTAAGTGTAGTTGGTTTTAGTTGCTGCGAAATGTTGATTTTTTTTTTTCGTTTTTGTATTTTATTTTTTATAGTATTTTTTTCCTTGTTCCAGAAGTTAAATGTTTCTACGTCGCTGATGCGCAACCGGGCGGCACAAATGCGAAATGGCTACAAACAATTTGAAGCAATAAAATAAAGAGTGCATGCAAAGGGTGGGTGGGAGTTAGGACGGGAGGGTTCGCGCTACTACAACTACAATTGCAACGACAACGACAACTACAACTACGACTACAACTACAACAGCAACTAAGTACAACGACAACTACATTGAGGACTACAACACAGGCAAATGCCACAATATCTGGCAAGCGAAATAAAAGCGAAATTTAATTGTAAAATTGTTATTGTACTTTGAAGTGCCTGCTGGTTGCTGTCGGGGCGAGGGGCGGTTGGCGGGTGCCGTGTGGCCGTTGGTCCAAGTGCCACAGCGCTGCGCTTTTCGAGTGGTGCGTTGTGTCACACATTGCCCACTCGCAGCAGGAACAGCACCACCCAGAAGCAACGCCCGCCAGCGCTGAGGCTAACCGCGCTGCTAATTGCCAGTCGGACCACGCCAGCCCGGCTAGCCAGCCAGGACTCGAACAATGGCATCTCCTCGAGCTGTTTTCGGTGCAAGTTAATCAAACTTTACGCTGCGGGCAATGTGCAGGCAGCTCAAGAGCACATAATAACGATTTTAATGATGCCCTACGTCAAATAGTTGAGTTGCAGGTGTAGCAATATACAGGCGGGCTTATAAGTAGGTCATTTAAGCTTCAATCAAAAGGACAACACTTTAACCTCATGTGTCCAACTATCTCTCAAAACCAATATACCTCAAGCTACTCTACTGCAAATACAGTGGAGTACAGAAATGAGCGCTGCCATTGTAAAATCTTTGCCTTCTGCTCTGTGGCAACAATTACATGTTTAATTAAGTTTTTGTTATGACAAGCAGAGAAAAGCGTTTCTCGCCCATTCTCTTCTCTAATTAAAAAAGTGCACAACAGTGTATAGGGTCTCCGAAAAGTGTGAGCAGAAGAAGCAATTGAGAGGCGAATGAACTGCTGCGTCTGAAGCATGCAACATGCATTCGTAACGCCCGAATGTATGCAACACAGTTGCTCTGGCAATGCTCCGGCTGCCACATCGAAGTCAGGAGCAGAGAAACTAGCGCCAGTGTGTCGGTCAGTTAGTCAATGTCAAAATTTAATTTGGATTTTGTATGCAAATGGCCTTAAATGTTGCATAACAAGCGAAAAGCCCAACACACACAGCAAGCAAATTGTTACATATGTGAGTGTCTGCGTGTGTGTGTGTGTGTGTGTGTGTGTGTGCTTGGCTTACTGCTTGGGTGACATATGAAATTGCAAGCTACGATTGTCATTTGCAGACACAGACACAGACGCAGAACTTTGGCGCCGCATCCTGGAGCTTTTCCCTTTAAGCCCTTAAGGTGTTGCTCCGCACACAGGACCTTTCTCTGCCTCCAAATGTCTGTCTGTGTCCAAGTTAAATGCATTTGTCGAGCTGCTAACGACTTAACATTTATGATTAGTGCGCTGGCTAATTGGTAGGCTCAAACTTGGGGCTTTAACTGCACTAATTGGCAATGTGTAACAGGGCTTAGTGACTGATTCAATCGGATCTTATGTTATCAACGATTTTCTCAATCCCTCTCTCTCTCGCTCTCATAATACATATGTATTAGCAAAAGTGTAAAAGTTTTTTGATATAATACAAATATATAAATCTATACATTTTTAATATTGATTGCAAAACTCAGTTTATTGTAATCGTTTTTTTGTCATCATTTCATCTTAAATTGATATCGATTATAATAAATGTAATAAACGTATCCTTTTTTTTTAAAAAGCTGGACAATTTAAACGGTGTGTGAGAGTTGTGTGTGTAAACAGTTTTTGCCAATTTAATTCGTTAAATATAAAATATTAAATGATTTATTTCAATCAGCTTAGCTTTTTTAAGCTCAATAACAAGCTGCTTATTAGATAAAAGATAATTGTTTTAATATTTCAAATTGAAATTTATAAAAGTTAGCATTAGTTGTTTATATCAATCATTTAAATTAATTAATAACAAAATAAACGTTAAGAAAGAACTTTTTAAATGTTATAGAAATGTGCGATCATTTCTGCGCGATATTGAGCCTTGATGCATTTGCATATTGATGGAATTCGGTCTAAAATTTAAGTCCATAAACAAATGTTAATCTTTAAGATAATTCAAAATCAGACTAAACTTTTAATTTGTTCAAAATATATGTATATCCACAGCCCATATAGCTATGCAATCACTGTTGGTCAGTTCGGGCTCAACTGTTGCGTTGGTGTGCGAAAATACTTATGCATTCATCTGTTTATAAAGTCAGTAGCCAGTCTGAGTATGCAAATCCGCAGAGAGAGCAGCGAGAAGTGCTAGAGATTAATAGAAAACTTTTGCATTTTTTTCACACAGCCAAAATGAATTCAAACTTTGCGTTTAAGAGATTTTGATTTTTTTGGGGCAACAAACTTTAAGAGAACTTTGGACTCCTTAGCATACGCAACGAGACAGGGCATGCACGTAAGCATATTGGGGCCTGCAGGTAAAAGGCCGCAACTGTTTATTTATTTATTTATCATGCGGCCGACACTAAAATGTAACTAAAAACACAAAATTCGACGCCTGCCTGCCTGACGTCTACACATGCATGGAGGCCAGGTCAGATGAGGGGGTGGGCAGAATTTAGGAGGTAAATTCTGATTCGGAGTCCTTCGTCGAGTTGACGTTGACGCTCCTTTGATATATTATGCACGCTTGAGGGCGGCAACAAATAATCAAGTATCAAATTCCACACGGAATGCTAACGAAAACACACAAAACGATTTTTTGTGCCCAGGTCACAGGGGAGCATCAGATCGGGTCAGGAATGGGATTTGTTAAGGCTTGTGTATATTTGTGTGCGTGTGTGTGTGTGTGTATGTGCCTTCCTTGGCCTAAGCTGCCAGCCAAATGAGGCAAGACACAGGCCGCAAAAGCCTCACAAATTTGGAGGGCTGCAAAAACAAAGCCAACTCATCAGAGTTTGTCTCCAGCTCAGGTGGAGTCTCGTCCTGTACGGCTGTGGTCTGAGTTTATGGCGCGTGCGACAAATGAACAAAATGCCAAGAGTACAGACAATCTGCCTAGGCCACATGGCAACATCTTCCAACCAGCCCAACTTGCTTGTCTGAGCTGCTGGCTTTGTCAAGTAAATCGTCACGCAGAGCGTAAGGCAGGCAAAAATGCCTAAGCCGATTAACAAAGCATAATAGTTGCCAGTTGGCAACTGGCAACTGCTTTACTCTCACAGCCAAACCGACAATAAACTCTGTATAGTGCTGGAACGGAGTTCGGGCATAGGGCAATCGAACCGAGGGAATGGTCAGCAGCAGACTCAACAAAGTTGTTTGATTTTTCTTGTTGACTTTATGTGAATCCAGCTTGACACACACCCACATATACTCTGAGCTATGCCCGCTTGTTGGTTCTGTTGGGTATTAGAAGTTTGTTATTAAGTTTGCAGTGTGCAACTGATAAACATTTTCCAGCTGAGCTTGGCCACACAAATTTCCAAAAGATAAGTTTATCATTTTGGACAATTTTATTAAAGCTTCGATCTTAAACTTCCTGACCAAAATACACACCAATTACACAGTTATCAGCAAAATTTTATAACGTTTCTTATTAACGTATTTAAGATAGGAAAAATTTCAGAATATAAGAGCAAAAATTGAGTTTCTTTTTGCCTAGTTTTTTGTCAAGTTTCTTGCTTGTTATTTTAGTAAGTCGATGTGCAATAACTGAAAAACATAAAATTTTTTGTTGGGCTATAAAGAAACTAAACTTTAATAAATTGTCAATATATTATAATATAATCAAAATGTATCTATTCGCAAATCTTTTTGTTCGGGGTAAATATTTTTGACTAAAATATTTTGCTTAAGCCTATATGAAAACCCATTCACACAATGATTCCAAATTAAAATGTTCAAAAAAAACTTTGTATATATTCTGAACAAGAGTATTTCAACTTCGATAAATTTGATGTGTCTCTTTAATTGTCAGTGCTGTTTGTTGTTGTCATTTGGCTTTTGTGTGATAGCATTTGGACATTCGGCTGCTGGAATTTGCGTAGAAAATCTCATAAGTCAAACATGAATTCCCATGCAAAAATGTTTTGTCATTTCGCTTGGCCGCTGTCGCTGCCGCTGCCTCTGTCTCTGCATCGGTTGGGGCTTTATTTTCCTGGTATTTGTATTATTTCTTTTCTGGCCGTGATTTATTAGGGCCTACTTTCATTTCTTGTGCGCCGTTCTGCTTCTTTTTTTTTCGGTTGCGGTTCGCTAAGCTTTATTTGTTCATTAGTGAGTCTGTTTAAGGCGCGGCGGCGGCTACTTTCCAAAATTGCGTTGAAAATATTATTGCATATGCATATGGAACTGAAAGGATATTAAATTGTTGGCTGTTTAAATACCATTTGAAGAGATATTTATAGGCAGCGCGCTGAACTCTTTAACCGTCTGGCAATCAGTCAGCTCGAGTGGCTATAAGAAATGAACTCATCTCGACTGTCAGGCTTAATGAGCGCAAATAAATTCAAGTAGGCTTAAATTTTCCACTTTTTTGCCCTGCCAATTGGGCACTTTTCCCACGCCTCGTTCACAGTTCTTGGCCACACAGCCACAGAAATTCATATACAAAAATAATACAAGAGACAAACAGTGCAAAAAGCGCTATGAATAACAAAAACACGAAGAGAGAAAAGGCAGAGTGGCAGAGAAATAAGAGATAGAATGAGACAAGCAAAAAATATGTATAAGAACCGCAAATCTGAAACTAAGGCAAATGAATTCTATTTAACATTTGGGTAAAATTTCAATTTTTATTTTTTTATTTTACATTCGCCAATGAGAAATATAGAAATGAACGATAGACTGCGGAGGGCGTGGTCGAATTGTGGCTGCCTTTTTGTGACGTACGCGCCGTCTACTTAGGAAAATGATAAATGTCCTTGTAAAGCCATGAAATGAATAAGTATGAGGAGTGCCAGAACTCTGGCCGTGCCCCTTGGTATTTGGGCCAGCCAAGGCAAACAAGGACAATGTCCCCTGCAAACAGCAAGAAATCACAACAACATGCGGCAGCCGGCGTCAACTGCGTTTCAAGTGGAATGGCCAGGCCGGAAGGCTGCCAGCTATCAGCTTGGGCCCTAAGTAGGCTACTCGGAGCACCAAGAGCCAAAAGCACATGCAGACAGTTGGCCTCAAGTGTGTGTGTGCGGCATGTGTATATGTGCGCCTCTCGCAAGAAAAACGTTGACAAACTCAAGTCGCAGCGGCGACTTTTCCTTGCCGTTGTCATTCAACGCGCTGTCAGCTGATTTTTTCTGCTTTCTGCTTACAGGAAACTTGCCCCAAAAATGCCGCCCCACTGGCAGCGACTTAAGCAGCGCAGGCATTTTTGCCATTCAAGTCGAATTCGTGGCGAAAGTTTTTGGCTAGCAGCGAAAACTACACGCACAGGGAGGGAGAGAGATAAAACTGAATGGAAGTGAGAGAGAAAGTGGGGGTAGATAGCGGGCGGCAGCGGCACTCCGGGGCTGCCCATTGTTGCCCGTCACTTTTGACCGGCAGAAAGTTGTGTTGGGGATCCTTTCCAGCAAGTCGGTTCGATTTCATGTCGAAGCTTTTGGCTTTTGCTTTTGATATCTTTCATTACTACGCTGATTTTTGTTTTGGGGTTTTACCAGCGCTTTCCTTTCGGCTTCTTGGCTTTGGGTGTGTGTGTGTGTGTGGTGGGCGTGGTGGGCGTGGTAACAGCTGCTGTTGTTGTTGCTGCTGTCGTTATTGTTGCGGCATCCATTATTTGGTCTGGTCAATTTTGTGTGCAAATTGTTTGGGTGGTGTCCAAACATCAATAATATTTTGATGTCCATGGCGTACACAAAATTGTTGTTAAATGTTTGAAAATTGTTTTTGGGTTTTTGTGGTCTTAAAATAGGCTTAACATGTGTGCTAAGCTCGGGCATTTTACCCATTGATAAAACAACAAACAGAAAACTTACCAGCCAACAGATTTAGCAAGGCTGTAAAAACAAAAGGAAAAAAAATAAATTAAATACAAATGAAAAAAAACTGTAACTTATAAGTTAAAATATTAAAAAAATAATGGTCATAATAAAATAATAAATAAATGCATATTAAAATAAATACATATTAAACCATTGCTTAACAAAAATTTTTTTCTAAATGCTAAACACCCATTTACAAAGATAATTTAGGAGAACTTTAAGGAAAATATTTCATATAGTATGTTTTAGACATACTTTACTACATTTTTTTAAATTCTCACAAATATTACATCAAAAGAATGTTATTTAAACTCAGCAAAAGTTTTATTTTTTCATCCATTTCCGTAAAGTATCATTGAAAATTCTCTTTATTTGCATTCGAATTCAAAATAGTTTCTTTCTTTAATCAAATTCCGCAACTAGGCACGAATTCCTTACATATATGTATGTATTTCTTTGAGCGCAGACATGTTTTATTTGATTCTGAAATCTTGAAAATTTACCATTAAATCCTCAAAAACTTTTGCACAGCCGAGCCGCTTAGCAAACAACTTGGCGCTTTGGCAAGTGCATCTTATGGTGCAATAGTATGATATCTATATCCAATGGATATGTATGGAGAGCAGCAGGCCAAGTTTACAGCGGCAGCAGCAGAAACTTAACTCATCAGAAATGCGTCTAAATAAGCATTTATAAAGCTGCGCTGCGGCAACAAATGGCAAACTTTTAGCTCAAACAGACAACAACAAATTGAGCGAACGCCCAGCAGAGAAACCAAATATAATTCGAAAGTTGTTGCCCAAAATTCTGAGTACGCTGTTTTCATAGAAATGCGATAAATACGACGACGAGCGGGCAAAGGATGTGGTTTTGTATGAGGCATAGCGGTTTTTCGGCCGGCAGTTAACTTGGAAAACATTGAAATGCCGAAGTGAAAAGTTTGTGTGCCAGCGCCAACAACAACAAAATTCAATTGAAAACACATAAAGTCTAAATTTATTAAATCCCTCATCCCCGCTCGCCCGTCCCGTTACACCCTTGCAACATGCGTATAAGCTTATGCCCCTGAAGTGTTTTCGACTATTTCCAACTTTAGCACTAAAACTATAACATTGCCCAAGCTGCTGGAACAATATGCAGCCCAGCTGTAGGCGTTGCTCCTCCAATTGGACGATTGCAGGCTGCGGCTGTCGTTTGACTTCAGTCAAGTGGATGTGGCTGTGCTGTGGCGCAAGTGGTGGACGAGAGTGGTTTGGCCCGAAGTTGTCTGGCCTCTAATTTAGTTGCCAGCTGCCCACGCGCCGTATGAGAAATATATATTCCCATATAACTCATACGTCATGTTGCACGGTCAAGTGAGCGAACACAGTTGAGGCATGTTTATGTAAATACTTGCGAATCTCTTTATCCGCATTCTCAGCCTGCCAGCCTGTGTATTCATTTAGTAAGTAAATCATACGCATTGTGGTCCCAGGTACATGTACATACTTCCGTTGTATATTATTTGTAAGTGTTTAATGTTTAAATTTTGCTTTTTGTAATAGACATATTATATTAACTTCCTGATTAGTCGCACCACAATGCGCAATTAGCGGTGCGTCAAGGTGGCTTCGCTTTCTTTTTGTTGCGATCCATAAACTTGGCGAACTTTGTTTATATGGCTGCCCAATGGTCGTGCTTATTGTTCAATTTGCTTGCCAAGTTTTCGATGGCTAAAAAAAGTGAAGACTAACACAAACTTTGCAAAGTTTCCTTGCAACACAAAAATATGGTGCGTCCTTCGGCATTCCGTTCGTCTCTTGCTCCTGCTTGGCTTATTTATTAGCAACATATTATTATTTGGCTTGCAAGTGGGCGAAAGTGATGGCCATCGAAAGTTTTGGTGGCTGACCAGCTGGCGAGTGATCTCGGCCCCTCCAAGCAATAACTCAGGCAAACAGAATAACAAGCCCTAAAAGCCATTGAATTGCTTTGCCAGCAGCTGCTGCTGACCATTAACAGCCGTGCAAAGTAAGTTTTCTTGCCTTTTGTTTTGCTTATTTCGCCAGCTTCTTCTTTTTTTTTTTATTTTTTATTCTTCGCTCGAATGGAAGGGGAGTATTAGACGATTACAAAGAGCTTGGCACATTTGGCTGCCGTAAGACGGGGAAGTTTTGCAGCCATCAAAATCAATTTCACATAATTTAAACTGTATTAAATTTACACGCAAACTTTGTCAAAATAAACCAGAAATTTCATTTATTCAATAACGCAGCGACAGAAACGCTGCTTTGACAGCCACAAAGGCGTACGCGTATTCACACACAATAAACTTTATGTTGATTGAATAAAAGTTGCACACACACACACACTCACACACACACGCCTTCGCGCATATATAGACTGGCTTAACGGCAGCCAAACTTTTCACTTCAAATTAAATTTCACACACACAAACACAGAGACAAGGGCGCAAAGTGGAAAAAGTGGAGCAACATTTGCCGCCAGGCGCAATCAATTTTTTGGCAGCACACCGAAAAAACCAAGGCAGCAGCTGCAGTCGAAAGTATATGACTTTGGTATACCCTGTTACAAAAATATAAAGTTATTTAAAAATATATGAATTTATCATTCGTTTATTTAACCATTCGTATTTGGGGCATATTCACCAATTGCATACCTTAAATACACTTTCAAGCACACATAGAGCTCCATATTTCCAGACTCCTTTATTATACATATATGTTAAATATTCGTTATTTATTTACGTATGCAAATCGGATTTTATCGATTTAAAGGGGCGCAAAGTTGCAGGGACCTATAAACCATTTTTACTGCCATTGGCTTTCATTGTAAGCCTAATTATGTACACTTTATGGCTGCTGGAGCGCGGTATTCTACCTTTGTGAAAAGTGCGCTACTTATAATATGATTTAAATTATTTCTGGTGATCTCATTGCTATATGTATGTGTGAACTATAAATATTTATTCCCAGCCTGCGAAAACATGTAAAAATTGAAATTTCAATAATTATTTAAATTCAACAAAAATACAACAAAAATAGCCCAAGTTCATCGCTTATATAAAAAGATATTCCATAAGCGATTGTATAAGCTATGTCTGATGATCTGATATGACTTTGGGAATAAATAAAGTAAAGTATAAAAGTAATAACTGATTGGGGATCAACGCATAGCACAATTGTTCAATTTTAACTAAATACGTCTGTATGAAACTTTTTTGTTATCCGGTCGGACTCAAACTCACAGGTTCTTCATGAAAATTTATTTGAAACGCATTTACCACTTTCACAAAATCTACTCCTCCTTGTGTGTGAATAGGAATTCTTTTTCAGGTTTAATTTATGAATTTAAAATGACGTGGAGCTTAAAATATTACGGGTAGATCTGAGTTTACAAGGGTATTTTCAATGGGTGGAACATTAACGTCATACTTTTAGGCAATAGAACTTGGACCGAGCAAAGCCGGGAAATATATTGCCTAGTATATCTAATATATTAATAAATTTTTTTGTAACGTTGGCGCTAAACTTTGATATGCAGTCTTCAGCAATATGTAATCAATTAAATAAGAATTCTTCCCAACAAAAAATATCTGTTAGGATTTTAACAACCAATACATATAAGAAGAATCTTAAAATACGTTTAATGGTATACAAAAAATATAACCTGCTTCTTTATTAAGCAAACACTGTGAAAAAATTAGAGGATAATATTATTTAAATTTTTACCTGTAATACCAAAATTTTATTCATTTGTCTTTATACTAAGCCTTTAAGCAATACTACCCTTTTTCAAAAGGAAGTAAAGGGTATTTTGTATAAGATTCAATAAAAGATCTTAAAAAGAGTTGCAAATTAGTCAACTTACCGTTCTCCTCTTCAATATTTCGTGTCATTGTCGTTGAAGAGCTGACGCGGGCACGTGTTGCTGCCGCTGCATGTCCGTTGAACGCGGGCAGGACGAGGCACAGCAGCAAGGACAATAGGCAGCTGACAGCCAGACACATGGTTGCCTTGCTCTTTGATTGTGCTTGTGTGTGTGTGTGTGTGCTAGGTGCTACAGTATGGCTATAGAGGAGCCTCAGTCTGAAATGCGACTGCCGTTGCTGCTGCTCGCTTATGCCAATGGCAATACGTCGGGCAGTTTTCGTTGCCTACTTTCGGGCTCTACTGGAATTCACACACGCACACCACAATCATTTGTTGCTGTTGTTGTTGTTAACTGGGCTTATTTGTGCATATATTGATTTGATTTAATTTGACATTTTTATTTACGTCCATTTACAAATTTTCGTGGAGGCTGCAAAAAAGAGATGTGGTGGGATCGAGGGTCAGCAAATTATTGGCATGTCAATAAATAAAATATATTGTAGTGCTATATTTTTGGAAAATTGCTATTGCAATTTAGTGAATATGTTGTTGTCGTTGTTGAAATTTATTTAATTGCCTTTATTTTTGGTTTGCCAAAATTTGTAAGCAGATTTACTGCACTTTCCCACACATATACCCACGCATTCGCACACACAGACTCACACTGGGAACTGAATTTTACGAATTTGATTGGGTTAATTTGTTTGTTTTTATATTTATATCGTTTATGTGTGTGTGTTATTTATGTGGCTGAAATCGTTAATTTATGTTCTCCGTTGTTGTGTTGCGAGCAAATTCACAAATTATGCAAAATTGTATGATTTTGTTTTAAAAAGGTTTTTATTTACGATTTATTTATTTGCATCATGGTAAAAAGTCACTCGAAATTAGAGCGTAATTTATTGATGCACAAGTGAAACTGTAATTGATTCTATACCAACGAACAAATGGAAAATATTATAACGATGGGAAATATTTGATTCAATATTTTAAATAAAGAATTATTGATTGGCCCAGCATACGGCTTATTTTTTGTTAATTAAATAAATGCTAAGCATTTTACTTTATTATTATTGAATGTTAAGCAAATAAAATGTGCTACAGTATTTGCAGTCCATTGAAAATTGTTTGCTTTTCAATATATTTTATATAAGCGAATCGACAAATTTGCTAAAATATGCGTGCTAAACCTATTAGATAAAATTCCAGTTTGCAAATAAAATAAATTATTTAAACAAATATATAAAAAACAATATGCTTATGGAAATAAAATGTATCTAAGGAAGTCCAAATGCTCGGTAGAGTATTTATTTTGTAGTCTGGCAACTAAAAACTTATAACCTACTATTTATCTCATTCGTATACTATGGTATATTTTAAATTGAAGATAGATTAAAGATAAAAGTGTCTTATAATATCTAAAATAAATAATTATCTTTTGCTGACACTCAAGCAAATAAATACCTAAAACAGGTTCCAAGGAACATAACCAGCCGCATCAGGAACTTTCTTATGTGCATCTGAGCATATACCAATACATTTGGCCTAGACAGCAACAAATCAAACCGCAAGCGCCTCGTCAAGCAGCAACACGTACAAAATGCCTACCGCACCTCAATATTTTACAACATATTGCACTCACACTGAAGCGGTTTTAATTAAAGTATATTTATAACTTGGGTCCAGGTCGGCGGTGGCACGCGAGCGAAAGAGAGAGCTAGGGGGGAATTGTGGGAAATCATTTAAAATGCCGCTTGCGTACATATTTGTTATAATTTATGGTGCCCATATAAATGACTAACAACACACGAGGCACTCGGTACAAGGAACAAGGACTAACTGGGAACTGGAAACTGGCAACATGCTGGGGCGCAAAAGGACGAATCAAGGAAAGTTGAGCAGGGCCAAAAGAATGGCAAAACATGTGCCCAAGTATGCGCGCGTGTAGATCTTTAAAAGGAGCGCAAGAAAGCGCACAGAACGTGCCAGCATCAAAGTTCAATATGACGAAGCTGGCGAAGATGACGACGACGACACTGCAAAAGTAATGCCAAAGACCTAACGAGTGCAAATTTCTCTTTAAACTTGGCGTTTGTTTTTTGCGCTCGCAATGCTTTTACTTTTACGTAGCAAAAACTCAATAAACGATAAACAGGAAAACGGAAATCGGAAACTGTATACGTTCATGTTTGTAGTCTACACGGACACACACACACAGACAGCGCCGCCATTTTGCGCGACATTCGAGGCAGTTCGACGTGCTTTTATGATATATTGACTTGCTGTGTTTTATCGGCCACGTCGCCATAGCTGGCAATGCTTTTACCCTCGGCGCACTAATTTTATTTTGCCGCTGTTGACAAACTCGCCCCATTTCAGCTTGTATTTGTATTCCTTGCTCTATTTTCATTTTTTTTTTTTGTATGGTCTCAGCAGAGCAGATCATAAATAAAATTTTATTAAACTATGCGACTGTGAATGCGAATGTGACTCTGGCTGTGGCAACCGCAACTGTCAGCCAAGAGCTGAGAGTCGAGCGCATCGAAAACTGTTCGCGTTTAATACAATTTTTGCAACTGGCGCATAATAAATCTATATACGTTTATTTATCATACGCCCCGCTGCCAGATTGCCCCGTTTTCGTTCGACGCGGCCTAAATGGATTTCCATTCCAATGGATTAAAATAAAAATAATATTTAAAATAAAACAACCAGTCGTTAAGCGATTAATGTAAATATTTTTGGAAATCTATCATAAAAATATCTATGCAGAAAATATGCAGATGCATTTTTATTCAAATTGAAGCCAAATATTGGCAAAAAGTGCCAAAACAGGCGACATTTATAAATCTGTTTTTTTTTTTAAAAAAGTGTTCGGCAATAAAATTTTAGAAAGTTTTCTGATAAATAAAGGAAAACCATGTCAAACATTTGGTCACTTTTGGATGACAAATTTTATTCAATTTAGAAAACCATAAAATCTTTGAATAACATATGAGGCGACAACTGCAAATAAGAAATAAAATATATAAAACAAATAGAACTTGTTGGTGTTAATTGATGTTTAATGGAATATGTATAATAAAGAATTACGCCAGAAGCTTTGGCACGGCAATTACTTTTCGAGATGCAAGAAGTTCCTCATATGCATAGCAAATTGAGATGGGTACGGCGTGGATACTTAAAATAAAGAATTCCGCCAGAAGCAAGAGGGGGAAATGGCAATGAAGTAATGATCGAGATGAAAGAAGAGCTAGACTGTTCCTGATAATGCATAGCAATTAGAGTTGGGTGTGGAGTAGATCGCTTAAGCAAAATTGACAAGAGCAGGCACAAAATGCTCACAGATTTTACATTGGGTAAATAGTAATAAGATGCGTAGAAAAACCTTAACATTTTTGAAATAATGTTCAATAAAGGCTAAAGGGAAGGCGTGTCATCCTACAACAAATATTTACAAGACCTCACATAACAAATACACCCCAATTATGTAAAATTTTCCATTTGGAAAGTAAAGCTCTCAGCAGGGCACGTACGATCAGCTCTCAAAAACCTTAATATACACACTCGAGTCAATAAGAAAAATAACACTTGATTTTATAATGTTTGAAAAAAATTAATTATTGCCCAAAAGCGGGCAGATCTTAAATTAAAATAATAATTATGTTAAAAGTAAAAATAAATTATTGTGACAAACTCAAATACTATTAATATTTCATTAAATATTACATACATATACATTCTAGGTATCATTTTTATCTTTGAGTGGCTAAATACTACCACTTATAAGGAATTTAATTTCCTTCTAAGCGTAAGGATACCCTACAGCTTCATCACGTGTCCCAACGAAAGAGATCTTATAATTTTGGCTATCTATCATCCATCGTTAGAAAAATATTTTAATTTGCTATAAGAAAGTGTAGTCGTAATGCAAAAAAAACCCATAAAAAATCAATGCCCTACTGATAATGTATGTTGAAAATGCAAACAAAATTAAAAATGCGATATTGCATCAGAAATCTGTTTATTTAAAAACTTGTTGCCTCATACTGGCTTAAAGATAGAGAAAAAACCTTTTGCAACTTTAGCTAATATGGGTTCGAGATGTTGTCCACATAACGTGGCGTATACGTAACCTGGCTGCGTAAAGTACGTTGTGCCAGTTTGCTCGATCGACGTGCACTTCAATTTACAAACATGCCAAGCACTGTGTATGCAAGTTTGTGTATGTGTGAGTGTAAGTGTGTGTGTGTGTGTGTGTATGTGGATGTGTATTTTCCTGCTGCAGATGCTGAAAAGTGTGTCGACGTTTTTCCATTTCCGTCGTTGTTGTTCTTGTTGCAATCTAATGTAATGAAGTGTGTTTGCATTAAAATGCAATTTGAAGTGCAAAGTTACAATATTATTATGGCGTACCTTACAGGTATGTGTATGCGAGTGCTGCATGTGTGTGCTATATGTGTGTGTATGTGTGCACAAAAGAGCCCTTTGGCTTAGCCCTGAGCTATGCTGCTCGTACCAGCCCCAAGTGCCAGGCGTCAGAGTCGGCGCCATTTTTTTTTTCATACTTTTTGCGGTTTATGTGCGCTAAGTGAGCCTATAAAAATCCATGCATGGCTGCCTCTGCCTTTGCCTCTGCCTCTGCCTCTGCTCTGGCTGTTTGCTATGTGTGTTCAAGTACATTTTTATGAATACTAAAATTCCCAAAGAGCATCAGCAGTGGCTGTGGCAGCAATCAGAGCGTTCAACACTTGGCATCATCATCGTATGCAGCTGTTGTTGCTGCTAATTCAGTTGTGTACTTTGGCGGAGGACGCGAAGGCAACGCACATTTGCATGCCAGGACATGTCAGGACATTGCTTAACACTTTACCGCCCCCAGTTTGGCGTGTGACCTTGCCACACTCTAAGCACGATCTGGCAACATTGGCTGGTCATTTGATATGCTTAAGCCACAGACACATGCAAATTGCAATTGAATGCAATTGTCGTCCGCTGCCTGCTCTAGCTACGTGTTCGGTTACGGATTCGGTTTGGGTTTCGGTTACCCACTGGCCGCAATATAAATTGCATGTTAAAATACATTTCAATACGCAATTTATTCACTATGTTTGGCCATTCTCAAATGCGCGCTCGGCCCATCCATTAAATGTGTCATGCACTGTGCTGCATTGTGGTCTCTTGTGTCCATCGGTTGCATACAATTGTTTGCCGTACTATAATTAATCGTGTCGAAAATGGTTTTAGTTGTATTTTAATAATTCATTATTGTTTCTGCCTGAGGCTAATTGGCAAGTGCAAGTGGAAACGCATTAAGCGCGCGATTGCTCTTGCGACATAATTGCCACAAAGTGAATTTTAATTTGCACGTACTTTATTAAATAATTTTGGCGACAATAAGGTAATAAAAGTCTGACTCGAAACTATGCTAAATCTTTCGCTAGTTTTTATATACAAATTATCACTTGTAATTATCACTACAAGAAACATCAACCTAACGAAAATATTAAACTAATTTAAATACACAAATAGAACTCAATAGGATGAAAGATGCCGCTTTCCGAACTAATAAAAACAATGTTTTCAAGTGACAGATAAAGTAAGTATGTATGTAAGTAGGTATATATATACATATATATATATTTATTTAATATATTTATAATTAAATGCCTCTTTTCTGTTAAAATTACTTCAATTAAACCCCTTACTTTTGTATGATAATATGCCAATTTTTAATTGAAAATCATAAATATTAACAATACTCACATGCAAAAAATATTTTTTTTTTGATATGTCACAGCATCTACCAAAAAGTAGATATTTAATTTTGTATGCTATCAAAATTTTTAATTTTATTTAATATTTTTTTTATCTATTTAAGTTCATTTTCATGTTTTATTTTAACAATTTTATGTATTATTTACTGCAGAAAAAAGTTTTCTTTATTTACATTATTTATTATAATTTCATTTTATTGTTGTTGAATATTATAATAAACTAAATTATATACATATATTAATATAATTAAAAGTATTATATATTTTTCAAAAAAATATAAAATAAATGACAAGCATACATACAAAAAATGCCCTTTTTATTATTTTGTTTATTTCTTTGCGTAATTCATGCGGTTCTATTTTAACCATTTTCAATCTGGACAACCTCCATTATCCATTTCCTCTAGTAGCACAATCTTAATCATTTTATCTCCCATTTATCTGCTGCGGCTGCCTTTTGTCGCATTCAAGTACCTTTAAATCGCTGTGTGTAATGAAATTACACGCACACTTCAACAATTTAGCAATTGAACAAATGTGCATCACTCAACACTTTCAGTGCTTGACATTTTTCTATTTGATTATAGTTCATATTTGTTATGTGGATTTCAATGCCAGCAATTTAGCACTTGAGCTATGAAATTTGATAACACTCGAGAAGAGAAGACCCTGACTAGCGCACAGCAATGCATGTTGCATAAGAAATACCCTATAAATACTGGACACGTTCAATAGAATTCACAACAATAACAAATATTGCACAATTTGTATGGGGAGCAACAACAAAGGCTTGCAAAAACTATTTCAACTAAAGCTAACAAAATAAAATCTTTTTTGAAAGAGCAGTACAGAAAATCGTTTTTTTGTGCCGGCTTACACACACACCCCCATGCACACACACGCACATCGACATTCATGCTAACTGGGAAGTAATCCAAACGACGCCGTTGCCGAGATTCGCTTTTTTCAGTGATTTTCTGCTCGGTGGCATTCGCAGTGTTTTCCATGAAAATGATTTTCATTGAGAACGAGGCGACAACGACGTCAGAGCGTGGGAGGGTCGCACTCAGATCGTATTGGATCGGCTGGGAAAGTGCCCCAACGACAGACGTCGCACGAAAGTCGACAAACGTTGATTTGTAAATTTAACAACGACAACAACGATAACGACAACTGTGACAATGACAACAAATTGGTTGTCGCTTACAACAAATCGACTGCTTACATTTTGCCAGCTAGTTAAGTGTAAAGTATAGGCGGCACACGCGACAATAAACGCACCAAAAGAAACGTTCAAAAATCGCGACACGTTTTAAGTTTTGGAATTCGGCTCTTTTATGGGCTTCTCTTTTAGAGTTTTTTTTTTATGTATTTTGATTTCAAGTGTAATCAACGCGTCGTATGCGCAATTTCGACAGACACATTTTGATGCGTTTCACATCTCAAAGAATTAATGAAACACTCGCCAACTTTGCAATTCTTTACATATTTTATACTAATATTATTTCTTGTGCCCAGCTGCACGCAACGGTACGCACTACACGAAACTCGAAACGGAAACGGGTTGCGCCAAAGTAATCGAAAATCCCGTTAGTCTCGACCGTACCCGCGGGATCGCAAACTCTCACTGAAACGATTTTTAGGGTATACACAGAGCAGAACGAACGAGAAAAGTGCCCACAGCCGAAACGACGACAGCATCCCGAGCAGCGCATCCGAATGCCACAATTGAGCCGCCAATGAGCGAGGCGAGCGAGAGAGCGAAATTGCCGACGCGCGAGCCGAGCGCAGCAGCCAATTTGCTGTTTGCTGGATGCTGCTAACATGCTGTTAACTGCCGCCCTGTTAACTCAGCAGCCGTAGGGAAATAATTTATAGCAAGCTTTGCAGCGCTCATAACAGACAACAAGTACTCAAAATATGGCAAGTTATGGGAAACCCTTATTATAATGTATATATTATCTTAATAGATATTGTGAAAAATGTAAATACTCAAATAAAAGCATGTATTTCATATTTTATAGCAAGCTCTCAGCTTGTTTACATTTCTCTAAAGCCATCGGCATCGTGTGCTCTCTCACTCTCACTCTCACGCAGCGCTTGCTCTCTGCACGAGAGAGTCTAACGCAGATTGTTCTAAAACTCAGCTGTGTTCTGTGCTAAAAATGTTAATGTGAGTTAAATGTTACTGCGAAACATTGAATATATGTCTTTAATAAATAGTTAACGTATTTACTTATAAGGTTTTTATATACAAAAATATATAATAAACTTTTTGACCTAACATATTCTTTAAACTCAAAAGGTGCGGTTTAGCGTTAATGTATAAGCTAAAAATATAACTATAATGCTCATATTAACGTTGCACTCATTTTTAAATTATCTACAAAAATAATTTCCATTGTATTAAGCATGTTGTTTTTATTTAGGTATTATCATCGACACCCACACATCAATCAAATGCACACCTGTTGCCCATTTGGCGTTGCCTGCCTGTCAATCAATGCAGGTGCGCTTGAAATGGTGAAAATACAACAACAGGCAATGTAAAGAGAGAAAAACAAAAATATAGCCAAATAGTTGTTAAGCAAACATTTATGCGAATCGAATAGTATATACCTTTATTGTGTCTTTTATTTAATTATAACTATAAAACAAAATAACTAAATAAATAAGTAATATATAAAAGTATTTACCCTAGCACAATAAATAATTTATTAAGCTAAAAATTGTGAAAAAACTAACAGAGAGCTGTAATTTATCGCTAGACAGCCTCTCTGCGTTTAACAGAGCTCTGCTCTTTAGAAGGAGCGCGCCAGCTTTGTTTATGCAAAACTGTGTCAAATTCGGCGAAACAATGTAAAGCTTTTTTATGGCTCACCATAGAGGTGTAAAGAAATGTTAAGAGCCAGCCGTTAAGTAGGCCACATAAGTCAGCTGTAAGCCAAATACCACCAGGGACTGACGGCAGCTAAGCAGCAGTAATTAGCCACATTATAAAAGAATTTTATATTTTTGCAACTTTAAGGCCAAAATAGTAAGCACATCTTTAAGTCGCTTTGCAGCTGGCAACAGCGACAAATGTTGGTCAGCTGTTTTTTATCAGCTCATAAACATGGCGTACAAGTTCATTTCGGCGTTAAAAGCGTGTTCTTGCCTGACCGCCATGTGTTGGTGTGCGCTTTCCTGCATGTGTGCGTGTGTGTCTGTGTACGTTTTACAGCTGCAGCACAGACACACACGCACACAACTGCTGTCATTTTTAATAGCAAACACAACACCAGCGACTTTTGCGCATGAAATAACACCAACTAAATGTACGATATAGTACTAAGTAGCCTCGTCCAAGCCCAAACGGAGCAAGCACAATGGGAGCAATACGGAAACAACTTTGAATTTATGCTTTCCAAAAAAGAAAACGTGTTCAGATTTTAAATGTCAAGCTTAAAAAAAAATAGTTCAGCATGCCTTACTTTTATTAAACGGAAATTTAACAGATCTGATTTCTATTACTTTTCTTTGATTCGTCTTGCTCTAAATATAGGAATTTCCCCAGTTGTGATATATATAACAAGATATGATAAGCAGATAGCATAATAACATGTTGTAGTGCATGTTAAACTTTGGGAGTTTTTCAAAAGTCGTCCCAATCGAATTCTATTTGTTCCACTGTGCGCGTGTCTTTGTTGTAGTAACGAAAGTGTTTTTGTGTAGTGTACCAGCCGCACACGCAACATGCGTGGTCTGCTCACAACCTGCGTCTCTGCTGCTTCTGCCTCTTCCTTAACTGCTGATGCTGCTCTATGTGTATGAGTGTGTTGGCTAGCTAGTGAAATATGACAAAAACCATGCTTCAGTTCTTTTTTTTTATGCTTTTTTGTTATTATTGTAGCTGCTGTTGCTGTTGTTGCTGTTTTTTGTCAGCGTTTCTAATAGCTAAAGTCAAAGGGTGTAGGGGGACGGAGAGAAAGGCGCATTCCTCGAACAACGAACTAGCAGTGCTCGAAAGGAGTCGCCGTTATTGTTGTAGTGTGTGACTGGATGTGTGTCTGTGTGTGTGCAATAGCAATAAAAATATATTTTACAAACTGCTGCCAACAGTTCGCGACCCTTGCAAAGCATGAAAACTGCTTAGGTTTTGCTTCTCGCCCCAACCGCCACCATATTGTAGTAGAAGTTGTTGTTGTTATTGTTGTTGCTTGTTTGCTTTTTATGAAATATGTAGAGCAGCTAACAACCCAGCATACACACACACACACACACACACACATGCAAAACAAGTTCGCAACATCAAATTATTGGAAAACCCGAGAAGTTTTCTGGACTTTTTTTTTCAGTGCACATGAAAAAATATTTAAAAATCTCAACAAAAAGGATAAAAATAAATAAAACCGAAGAAAAACTGTGCAAAAGTTAGCAAGCCAACAACAATGTATTTCTTGTGAGGGGGGACTCGCTCAGATATTATACATATGTATGTGCGCGTATTTGTGTGTGCTTGAATGGGATGAATATGGATTGTGTTATTGTTGTTGTCGCTGTTGGCACTAAAACGCGTTTTGCTTAACGCGCTCGAATCGCTTTCCTTTTGTTTGTGTCAACCATAACGATTTTCTTTTCAATTTAGTTTTACTGCGTATTTTGTTCTAATTTTATTGCGTGTATTAAAATTTCCTTTTTGTTTTTTGTTGCTCTTGTGCCGGGTGGGCTGCATTCCGATACGCAATTGGCAGCTGGTAACTGGCGTTGAGTTTGGGACTATATGGAGTGCTCTTAACACACAATTTCAAAGCACGCACACCCACACACGCGTATGATAATATATATAATATTCTTTTATGATATTTATAGCTCTGACATTTTGCTTAGCAGGCAGGCGATTTATATATCCTAACCCCAGTCCAGCGCTCGTTTGTCGATTTTCAGCCATACATATTTATGACTGGGCAACTCTTTGCCGCATTTTTCATAGCATTGTTTTAGTTTTCATTTCATTTCATATTTTTTCCATTTCATTTATTTTTTTGGTTTTTTTTTGTGATTCTTTTGTTGCATTTTTATGTGTTTTTTGTGATGTTTGTGGCTGTTTACTGCCCCATAGATACACAGTTATTGAATGGCCTGTCATATTGTGGCAACTTTTTATATGCCCCAACACGTTTCGATGGGTTTTATTGGCGGGTTATTTTGAATAAACTAATACACTGCACATTTTATTCGCTTCTATCTATGACTAGAACGTGTAAAATACATATTTCAGGAAATAGGAGCACGGATTTTTGTTCAACTACATTTGCAATGTAATCTTTTTGTTTAGGCATAAAAGGCTTGAAATGAATTAATATAAATAAAATGCTATATTTTTTAATCAACAGAAATTGAGCGCCAGTCATGTTAAGTCGATTGATTTAATAAAGAGAAAAAAAATAAAAGTCCGAATTAAGTCAACACATTTTTAAAATATTTCCTATTCAATTAAGATGAGAAATGTAAGATTAAATTGTACTGAATGCATGATTCAAAGGGATTGTTTATTGTTATGAAAGCGCAAAAATCTATTATTTTCAGATGGAAAGCATGAAGATTTTTCATTTTTCATACATTATACAACCTACTACATTATTTGCAATTGCATAAGTTTGAAAAGTACAGAATTATACATAAACATAACAACTGACAATTGTTCTTGGCATTTAATTCAGCTCAAAGGGGACACAGTTTGAAACGAGGCAAATGGCAGTAACAGGTGTCTGGCCATCCGGCCATGAAACCCACTAGCAGTTGGCCGAGTCGAGAGTTGGCAATGTTGGCAAAATGCTTGTCGGCCATTTTGACATCTCTTGAGACCTCATAAGGAGGATGTAAGTAAAATGCATCGTAATTAAAAGACCGAGTGGGAGAGCTACGCTTTGACTATGACTTCAGCTCGAAGGATCCACAAGCTGCAAACAGGGCGTCGATTTAATTTTAATTTACTTAGCACTGGAAATGCGCATATTTAAAGGCAACAGGCAGCAGACACATGCTTTGCACTGTTCAATTTAACTTGCTTCCTTTTAGTTTTATTTTTAAAAATTAATTTCAAGTGCAATGCCGCCCGAAATCTTTAGTCGACAGCTCGGTAAACAAAAAGCACGTCGGCTGAGAGGGGGCCATAAGTATGCGGCGGCTGTGGCAGAGGATGGAAAACATTTGCGTGCATGTTGCCAGTTAATTATTGAGCAACGAGCACGTACAGCAGCCAGAGTGTAAGTGTGTGTCCGTGTTGAGTGTGTGAGTGTGAAAGAGAGAGAGAGAGAGAGACAGAGAGAGAGAGATGGGTTGTGTCTGTTTGCATGTGTCTATGTTTAACTTAATTAGTGCTTCTATGTGCTGCATTTTGTGGTCCGCATTTAACACAGCGACCGCCAAAGCCGACAACAGACGCCACTGTCGCAGTTGGCGTCGACGTCGACGTCGACGTCGGTTTGGGCCACACAACTGTCCGTTCGTCCGTCTGTTGCTTCCAGTTAAATTTAAAATTGCAGCGCACAGCTTCCGGCAGCGCCAGGGACTGCCTCTGACTCTGCGAACACTACACTGTTTATTTGTTCTAATGAACTAGGCAAGAGAAGGGTACATTCGCTAAGTGTTGAGCCGAGGCAAATGCAAATATTGTAATCAAAACACAGAAGTTTGGAACACCCTTGTTTCAAATTTTATATTTTCAGGAAAAGCTGAGCAGACGCTGCCCGGCTCGGACAATCTCCACAGTCAGGCAGAACGGACCAATTTTAGCTTTAACCTGCTAACATTTCATTTCATTTGGAATCAGTAATCTTTAAAAAATTTCTGGAATGTTCCAAAAGGTAGGCTTAGCCACAAATATGCACAATTTTCCCGAATCTCGTAGAAATAAATGAAATAGTTTGTTTTTTTTTTCGATCATTTTGATCAGATGTCGATTAGAGCATAGGCCAATCATTTTCTACACGTTTGAGGTGAAGACCTTAAGAGTCGGCCAGCAAAACAATTGAACAATTGGAAATATATTAAAATGGTATAGTTTTAATATTAATATTAATTGTTGAATTGTATCCCATTTATAAGTAAATTATTTCATAGACTAATTTATGGGCTTGTTATGCTCTTGTTAACGCAAAGTAGAGTATTTTATACTTCGTTAGTCATTTGCAGATTAATTCTATTTTTACTAACTATATTTTGCTTCTTTTTTGCATTTCGCACACTCGTTGCAGGCAGCACGTAATTTGCATTGTTGTTGCCTTTAATTGCTTAGTGTTAATTGCTGTAATTGCGGTAGACTAAACTGCAAGTAGGAAAAAAATCCATTAAAAAAAAAACTGTGGAAATACAAAATAATAAAAAACTGTTGTAGCTACAAAACCTAGCTTGTAAAGTGGCCTTAACAAAATTTAATTAGATGCTGTCCTCGCTGCTGCCCGAGGTCAATCAGCTGTTCGGATGTTCGGATGCTCGTCAGTCAATACTGCACAGTGGTGCACAGTGGGGCAAGCAAGCAACGGCAACACTCGCTTCTCAGGTGTTTGATGTACAGTTTGTCATACGATCGCCCTCTCCCATTTGGTTGCCTTTAATTTGGCGCTGTCATTCAATATGTTTGAGGCTGACGCTGATGCTGGTGATGGCTGCTGCGGCTCCTCATTAACGTTGTGCTGGGGAATTGGGAACGGATGCTCGTTAAGCCCATTAAAGGCAATGCCACAATGTTAAGGCAGCGGAGACTTTAAAATGTCATCACACGCGCCGAGGGCGTGGGGTCGTGCCCATATCGCATGCCTTACTACCCCCAAAAAGCTGACGAAGGATGTGAGCTCAAATGTCACAAGGCCTGGCCATAAATTTGGCTCACACACACAAACACACAGAGAGAAAGAGAGAGCGAGGAAGCAAATAACAGAAAAAAATCTGCTTAAGCCAAGGCCAAGTTTGAGCGCACGCTTTCAGCTTCATGTGTCATTTTCGTGGATAGTCCGACTCACCTGGTTGCCTAATTTATTGCCAAGCATTTTGCGACATGTATTAATTAATTAGAGAGCGAGATGGCGACACAGACACACACCCACACACCCACACACCCACACCTTCACACACTCACAGAAACACACACATATTAATTATCCGGCATTGCCAGCAAATTGTGCCAGTTGTTGGCTTATGGAGCGAAAGTTTTCCGGCTCCATTGTTGTTGTTCATTATGCCACAGCTTTGGAGGCATTCGAATGCAGTCTCAGGACAGATCGAAAGTCACAGCAGGTCCCGGACACGAAGGCGTCTCCGACTACAGCTGATTGGAATACTCTGGTCAAATGCGGTCTACTTCTGTTGATTGCGGTGATTGCGTTCTTGCCCGCGTTGCCTGGTAACCCAACTGTCTCTCCAACCCGCTTGTCACTGGTTTGTCAATGGTCCCGAGTTACGTTCCGTATTGGACTGAGCTTTTGTTCACATTTGCTGCGTGTGTGGCATATGATTTAGCCAGCCAATGGAGCTGTGACTCTCGCTTGCTGTTTGTCAGGCAAAATTCAATACGTAACTTAATTGATTTGGAATATTATATAAGTGCAAATGGGATCACAGTGCGGATATATTATAAAATATTTCAATTGAGAGCTGAAAGCAGGGATTGGGCTAGCGACAAGATGCAGCACATACAAAAAGAATTAGCAGTCCTTTATTCATACTTTCCTACTGTACCATTTTGTCAGAAAGCTTTAGGTTATATAAATTATATATTAAAATAAAGGCAATAACGCATGCCCTAATCTCCAGAAACATAGATGTCCTCGTAAAAGGAGTAAAAGACTGATTCATACAGAAAACAAGCGCTTTACCAGTCACATCTTTATAGCTGAAACCCTGCCCAAACCCCACAAATTAACAGCAGAAACTCCAAAAATTAATGATCATCCACAGCGGGATATCAATAAAAAGAGCTCCCGGCCACTTCAATTGGTTGTCGACATACTCGAGTGCCAATTGGGAGCCGAAATCCTAAAATGCCACATTCGAGCCCCGTTTCTAGGCCGTGGTCCCTGGTTGGACATAAAAATGATTATTGCGCTGCGTCGCGGTTGCCTATCAAAAAGCAAATGATTTTAACAGGCAATTTTCCGAGCAGCTGGTAGCACTTTCCCGGTGGAAAACAGGCAGCGTCTTGCATTAAAGGAGGCGAGTTAATGATTATGCATTAAGTTGTCATTAAAAAATTAGCTTTATTAGATGCTTGTGACGTCAGACAACGTCAGCAACGCGACAAAGTGCGACGCCGTATACTAATGAATTGATTAATTGAATTAGAGTGTGTCTCTCAAGCAATCAATAGCAGGCCGTCGTCAGTCAGTCAGGCAGGCAGTCACTAACTGTCTTTGACATTAATGGCCGCATCCTTCGCTTAAAAACTTGCACTTGCTTTGTCAACGCGGCTAATAAAATTACAAATTACAAATTAAATTTAGTTTCAGTGCTGGCAGCCATAATGCATGATTGATGATTGATATCAATGTTTTGCTGTTCGCATTAATGTTAATTAGAAATATACTAATGCAATTTTGTTCAAGTTCAGAACTTAAGTCATATGCGACCTATGACAACGCAACTCATCTAAACGTTTTTATAAATATGTCCTTTTCCATTTGGTATAGATTTACATTTAAGATCTGAGACTAACATGTTACTATATCCACTTGATATTTATAAGAATTATGCATTGTATCAATATTTACGTCTTTTGATTATATCTTTTAAAGCTATAGCTGCACAATTTAATTATAGAGTATACCACAGTCGACTGGTATACAATTATATCAATTATATGTCCTCAAATCATTAATCAAAATTCTTAAATGAGTTTTTGAACAAACAGTTCAAAGTTGAGTGTCGTTTCCTTCTATTGTCCCCTGTCACCGGGCGCTGATGCTTACAATGTCTTGACGGGCCGTAAAAAATAACTTTTAGCCGACCAAGAACAGGGTATAAAAAAGAACAGACAAGACCGCTAAACGATTGTTCGTCTAGCCGATCATTGGCGTCAGTATGCCCCTCACCCGCCAACGATTTATAGCATTTTTCATGTGAATTGTGAATTGTGACGTTGACTGCATTCGTTTCGATTGATTTAATTTGCCTGTGCGTCGTTTGTTGGTTATAAAAATTCATTGCGAGCGTTTTTATACATCTGTCCCGCTTCTTTTCATTGTTTGTGGTTGCTAGATTCTGGGTTTCTGGCTTCCAGATTTCGGATTTCGGATTTGTTGCCAAATCATTCGTGTGCTGATGCCAATAAAACGTGTGCAGCTCACAACTTCCATTTCATTTCATTTTTGGAATAATATGCGACGCCAACCGACATCAGCTTAACAGTTGCTGCTCTGCTGCATTTTTCATTCTCGTCATCGTCATTCTCATTGCACTCAATGCCCCACTCAACGCAGCTCAACACTTTTGGCAACAATGCAACAACAACCAGCAAAACCACCAAGAGCAGCAATAACAGCCAATTGCCATTTACATGCATTTACGCTTATTTGAGCACAATAATTTCTGTTTATTGGCCACAAAAAAACCCTGGCAAAATGACGGCGGGTCCTTAAAACGAGCCAAAAAAAAAAGTTGGTTTTTTAAATATTTAAGCACTCTTTTCCTATTTCTATTTTTATTTGTTGCTATTCGTTGCATTTGCAATGCGCTTTTTAATTGCCGCATATTTGCATTTTTCATATGGCGCACTTATACAGTAAATATTTTAAATATTTATTACTATATTGGCACACAGAATGAGTCTTCAGCTAAAACAAAAAATGGGCCCTTTTTAATGACGGCTCAGAAAAGCAAATTGATATGAAATTAATTTTGTTACAATTTGAATAGTGTTTATGAAAATTGATCAGAAGCCTTTACCAATTGATTAAATATCAAAAAACATAGCTATTTTTTTATATTTTAATTTTAATAATTATTGCACAGAATATATTAAAAATAGTCTGTTCATAGACTTTTTTGTATTTATATTAGCGAATAGCGTAAAATGGAAAAATATTAAATATCCTTAAATAAAAATAAATCGTGTTAAAAAAGTTTTATACAGACTTTGGTCAGCTTGATTATAGATTAATATACAAAATTTTGACTGTAAGCTTTATATCGAATGTTTTAATGTGACAGCGAGATCAGAGAACTATGTTTTATTTTAAATGGTGTTAACAAAAGTGATATTCCTATATTTATCCTACATACTGAGCGAATTTATATATAACGTAGGCATTTACAGACGCTCATTAACATTACTAAAGCTCAACTTATTTAACTCTGAGCTGAGCATTTGAAACTAGCTAAGTGCCTGTTTGAACCCAAATCTGGACCAATGAGTGTAAGAAATTTGCATTCGTGTAAAAAAGAAAACAATTTTTAGCATGAGAGCGCACAGTCGCCCACTCAAATGTAATTTACTTAAGTGTTTCAAACGAACGCACATAAATTTTGATTTCACAATACGTTTGTCCCTCTCCTTCTCTCAACCCATATCTCGCTTAGTCTGGCAGAGGAAAAAATATTAAAAATATGCAAATTTGTCTCCTTGCCTTTTATGAGCACGCATAACCCTTTTTATTTTGGCCAGATATAACTAGCAACAAAACAGAGCACAGCATACAGTCCTGAATAGTTTGATATATATATATATAGATATACTAATATAGGACTGCTTGGATACACAGTCCATTTGGCAAATATAATAAATGTTTTGCTTTATGAAAATTGTTGGCTTTTTGTGTGGGCCGCTGGCAAAGTTCTTGCGGCAATTTTAGCCCTTTTGGCATTTTGTTTTCTGGTCAACAGAGGGCACCCAAAAATTAATGTGCAAAATATTTTAATGTAGCATTCAACTGTCGCATTATCCTGAGGCCAATTGGGCGTAATAAGTGGTGGAGGCCTTGCTGTTTTCTCGACAATTTGTAAATTTCAGTATGGCAGTACAGTTTCTACAGGCTATTTCGATTTCACTTTGCTTTCACACACTTTATTGGCAAACAAGAATGACGCTCACATTTTTGAGATGACTCAACTTCAGAACACGTTCTCGGCCATTCTCAAACAGAGCTGTGTCAACACAGGCAGTTCTATTTGTTCAACCAATAATCATCACATTTCCGCAAACACTCAACGAAAAAAGCGGAAAGACCGTGCCACAAGTCGCATGAAAATTTCATGGCCGCTTGTCATGTCCATTGCCATCACCATTGCCACTGGCAGAGCCACTGCAACAAATTCAAATACTCATAAACGACGAAAAATGACAGATTAACACAAATATTGATACAGCGACCGGCAAATCAACCTACACACAAACACATACATACACGAGCACACACACACACGTACACGCAAGGCAAAAGCGACCCAAGGGTCTGCCTAGCACTTAAGCCCAGTCAGATGCGTTGACTTTTGGCTGTCACGCGCTGTGGCCGCAGGATATCCAACGGATAGCCCCCGCTCCGCCACCAAGGACGATGTTTTGTTGATGCTGCTCGCGTTCCTTGTGGTCCGCATTGTTTTGAATAATTTGCACTAAACATGAAATATTAATGAGCATTTTTTTGTCTGTACGTCCTGCGGCCACTCTGCGTATACGTAATAAAATTGAATATGCAGCAAATGATGCACAGTACTTGACTCAAGTGGAGCAGATGGACCGCCGATAATCACTTGAAAGCATTCAGCATCCAGCTGAGATTTCTATTGATTATAAACAGCATGTGCATTAATACACCGTTCCCAGAGGTATACAGAGAATATATGGTTTTTCTGTCAGTCTATTTACTTTCACCCTAATAAAGCTTTACAATGTAAGGGCGCCTTTTCTAATCATTTATTCTTATTTTATTATTTGTAGAGCTTGACTGTCCACATTTGAGTTATAAGACTACTGATGATCTTCCACAAGATAAGACACAACTTACATTTGCCACGCCTACTTTTAGTCCCACAAATTAGATAAGACTTATATCTACTTGTATCTGCAGAACAAGTTATCAATATGGATTTACATAACTACTGATTATTTATTTTTGAAGCCCACTCAATTCGACTTACCACACTGAAGACAGAGTATCTCGTTTTTGAGTAAAATGTTCAGATCCTAAAATATAGTAGATGTATGTATATTATTTGCATAAACTATATGGCTTAGCTTAATAATCAAATAAGTCTAAACTGAACATTAAAACAAATTTAAGTACTCTTCTTGAATATCATTCAAAATATTGCAATGAAAATTCGCTGAGTGAGCAAAAAGAATATCTATGAAAAAGAGTAAAAATGTGCTTTTGAATTACTGTAAGGGAATTGGATTCTACATAAATTTAACTTTTAATGCGCTGCGTACGCGAATGTGTAAAAGATTATCTTTATTGGCCATTAATTCATATTTAAGCTGGTGCGGCAAAAGAAAAAGGCGCCAGTTGCCGAGTAAATTTATTTTTCTTTATTTTCTGTACTTTTCCGTGTTTTTGGAAAACGTTTGTAAAACAGTGGATTTACCAAAGGATAAAATTATGCTTTGTAAAACAATTAAGTGGCATTATTTATGGCCGCTGACCCCACGCCCACTGCCGCCCACTTACCCACTTACAGCCCTTGCCAAATGGTGCGTTAGTATATATAATTGCCGCCAGGGGTTGCGCCTCAAGAGTTTATTTATGAACCCTACTAATGGCCTGGCACTGGCTGGGCCTTGATCTATGTACATGGCTGGCTCTCAACTTCATCTCAAAAAGTTGTGGTCGATGTCCGGGCCAATAGCTTGAAAGGATGTGATTATATGTACATCTTTAAGGTTAATTCATTTGTGTGACATAGGTGCACTCCGTCGGGAGCCGAGTTGTTGTATAAAACATTTCTAAGATAACTGCAAGATTATTTAGTACCGCACATAGATTTTGTCCTGTTTTGTAAAAAAAATATAGCTCAGACATGATGAACAGTCCCAATTAGATATAATCGAAAAAAAAAAACATTTCCCAATTAGCATTTAAAGAAAAATTAATTATTAGGAAAAAAAAATTATTCAATAGAAAGATATAGTCTATATTTTTAAATTATAAAAATTAATTTGCTTACTTTGATCTGATTGCATTTGTAAATAAACATGTTAATTTATTTTTAAATTTAATTTTTTCTTTTACATTTACTAATTTTAATATATATTTAATTTAAAAAAAATAAATAATCGATCTTCCCAAGGATCCGGTCAAAGAGAGTACAAACATCAGTTGGTTCGAACAGGTATCAATTTGCACGTTTCCTTTGCAGCTATGCATACGTATACTTATAAACGTGTATCAATATTTAAAACAGTCTGTACATTAGCTCAGTGCTGGCTTCCTGCTGGCACAGTTCGTGTTCGGAGGGAATAACCCCTTTAGCAAATTTACAAATTTCCGCAATAAACCAAATAACTTAAATAAACACAAAACATTCACAGGCAAATGGCAAAAGCCAAAATCAACTTCAAATCCCAATGCCAAAAAAGGAAAGAGTAAGAAGCAGAGGCAAAGAAACTGCTGACATATGCAGCATACTTTGTCGAGCTTGCCGGAATTGGCAATAGCATTTGCTGTAGCTCCTCCAAATGGGTCGATGACTGCCCTCGAGTTCACAAGTTTGAAGTGCGCACAGCGACACACGCGAGCTTTCTGCTGTCGTTGCTGCCAATTTGGAGGCGCCTCAAGTGAGCAGCAGCTGGAAAAGTTTAAACACCTGACAATGGGGCAGGGGATTGCTTAAAGCATACCTGGGCAAATATATACTTACGCATGTACACATATGTACATTTTACATAAAGGATACGTACACGCCCCTTATATGCCGCCTAAAAGTAGCTGACAGCTATGCTCCTGGATATGGGAAACCAGCTCAGTGCTTCAACTTTTGCTACGCCAAATGCAAAAATTGCTCGCTGTGGTAATGAAATTTATTAGATCATTATACAGACTGCCTCCGTTCTGGGTTCAGTCCACCCCACTCCCGATTTGGCCCATTCTTGGCCAAATTTGTTGACTTTGATTATCATTTTCAAGTTCTGACTTTTCATTTTCAATTTGTGAGCCGGGCAGGATAAAAAAATGTGATGCCTGCTTTGTCTAAGACGCTTCTGGGCTGCGGATCCGCTCCCGTTTCGATGCCAGGACACAAAGTTAGCTGGGCGTTGCTCTTGAGGCTTGGCGCAATTTGTGGTCTTTTTTATGAGCTGTTGTTGTTGCTGTGTTGTCGTTGACTGTGGCATAATTTAACTTAATTTTTGGCACAAATTTGTAATTTGCATTAAGTTTATTGGTCTGAGTTCCCCGCAGTCGCAGCCACAGCTCCAATATCTTTAAATTTTATAAACTCAGCATTTTCTACTGCCTACAACATGCACTGGATTTCAAAATTGTGACTTCATCAAGTGCCAGTCGCAACACAACTTGGATAAATATTTTATTTTTTTTTTGCGGCAATATAGGAAATAAATCTATGCATAACTGAAACATATGCGACAATTCTCGAAAATGATGTGCGCAAAAGTGAAAGGCGAAGAAGCTCATAAAAAATCTGAAGCAAAAGTAAAAGTTGCATATGCGACAACTTTAAAATGAAATTGACAACACTGTCAAGTAGCTACCCCGCCCCCTATCTGTCTGTCAGTCTCTGCGCCCGGCTTCAAATTACATGCGGCCCCCGGAAGTTGTGAGCCAACAACAAGAAGTTCGGCCGCGTGGGTGTTGAAAATTCCCGCGGGAATTTTCATGCCATGTTGCCTGAGAAATTCGCTTAATAACTTTCGCTGGTGCGTGCTCCAGCCCGGCAAAGGAAGCGGATTTGGTGGCGGCCTAACCACCCTCCTGCCCACTCTCTTTCACTTTCTGCTGTGTACAGGCAGAGAACACGCATTGTGGCATTGGGACCCTAAAAACAGCAACCAGACAGTAATTTGTTTTAACAGCGCCTTTTAAAGATATTTACAGCCAGGTAGCTGCCGAGTCAGAGTCTCCCGCAACGGAACTGACTGCTGACTGCCACCCACCTGCCACCCACCTGCCGCCTCCTGACTGCTGCCTGCTGCGGCCGACGACGCCATTTCATAAATTATCCGACACGCGGCGCTAATATGGCGCAACATCTCTGGCGAGAAGCACGCGCCCCTGTCTCCCTCTTCGTCGCCGACTCCATCTCTACATTCACCTGCCTTTGCGTTTGCTGTCCGGCTGTGTGCGTTTGCTCACACGTAACGTGGAGTCAGTCGCCGTTTTGGGCATTCTGAAGTTTGTTGTTCTTCTTCTCAGCCCCACTGCCAGATTCTCTTCTTTTTTTTTAACTGCTGTTAACGCTGTTGCGCCTGCTACACGTCTCCGCGGGCGGGTGATGGGGCATGTTTAGTGCCCACCACTTGTGCTTGTTGCGCCTCATTTGTGTAGCCTAGGGGCATTTATTGTTGACGACACTTGACAGAAAACACCGACTCGGAGTTGACCAGGGTTAATTTAATAGTAAGAATTATTTTCATATTATTGATTAGTTCAAAATATTTAAAATGTGGATTGACAGATTATTATTAGAGTATGTTGACGATTCTTTGTAAATACAATTGCATTTTCATTTGCATTTAATTTTATCTGTGGGACTAGATTCAAAATGCAAAATAATCCTACTTTGATAATCACTTATTTTACACAAATAAGTGAGGTTTACTTCAAAACTCTCTAAGGTATCTACTAGCAAGCGAACCTATACTCACCTCAAAAGGAGTTTAAGCAGTAAGAATAATAAAAAGAAATTGATCAAGAGATTTCCGGGCTAAGAGAAGTACATCAATTCTGGCGGATAACTGGTTTTATTTATCTTAATCGAAATCCATTTGGATGTTGATAAAATCCAAGCCCTACGAAATACGCCATTTATCGGGTTCATTTCAACGATTATTAGCATTAAATTTATTTTCAATTTTGTCTGTCATTAAATAATAATTTACGAGCTACAACAACAACAGCAGAAACTGCCGCAGCGGCTGCACTCGCAACATTTTCGCCGAAGTTTTTCAATTTATAGCGATTTGCTTTGTTGACCTGAACTTGAACCCGAACCTGAACCCGAGCCCGAGAGCTGTCTGTAGCCGCACAGACTGCAACAGGAGGCACTTACTGGTGCTGTGCGTGGCAGCACTTATTGGTCTCAACAATTGAATTTTCGCGACAAGCCTCGCCGGAATAAAAAACGTTGACATTGATTATTTTAAAGCTGGAAAATTATCGCCTAAGTTTATTTTCCCTCTTCTCTATTTTTTTTTCTGCTTTTTCTGTTGTCAAATTATAAACGAATTTATTTTAGATTAATTGCGCGTAAAGTTGCAAACAACAACAGCAACAAACAGCCGCTGCAAGTTGAACTAAGTCTCGAACCGCAAAGCTTGGGGGTAATTTAGGCGGGGTACTTTGATTACTTGGGTGGATTGGTGCGTGGCCGTTGGCGTGGTTGGCGGAGTCGGAGTCGAAGATGCTGTGGTACAAGCGTGCAAATGCGGCCATTTTAAATGCGTTGTCTTCGCTTTGAGCATCAAATGGTATTATTTATTATTTTCCCGAGCATTTTCCCACCATCCTAGCCGCCGCACCATGCCCTGCTTGTTGTTTTTAGAGCAAAGGTTTCGTCTTCATTGCGGTCTGCGTGCTGTTTGTTGTCTTTTGTTTTATGTTGCGGAAAATAATCGGAAATTTTTCTTCTTACTTATATAATGTTAATAGTTATCTCTACGCGGCCTCCACACTCAGTGGCATATCTCACTCTTTCTTTCGCTCTTTCTCTCCTTCTCGCTCACTTGCGTTGCCTCACTTGCTGTGTGAATGTGTACCATTTGGATGGCTCGTTGGAAATTGTCATTATGCCACAAAATGTTGCGCGTCTTCTTGTGAATTTTGCGCTTCAATTGTCCCTGCTTCGGCTAGCCATGGTCCCGCTTCAAGTCGTAGTCCTGCCTTGGGTATTTGTAATTTATGTAACTATTTCAGTTAATCGAGCGTAATTGATTTTATTTTGAGCTTTATTATAGCGCTTGGCGGTTGACATTTTTCTCGCTATTATATTTTTTGTCCGCAACTTTGCTTCAAGTTTTGTTCGAATCGGAAAATAAACTTGACTTTGACATTGTGTTTGCCTCTGCGTGTTATGGGGACTGTGACTGATGATCTGAACATTTTCGATGATTTATTTACAGCCTACATTAATTAACTAATGAACTAATTATATAGACGTTAAGCCTTGACGAGATTAAGCAGCTATAAAAAGTTTATTTTATAAATATATCCCCATTTGAGATTTTGTTTAACATTAAAAGTTTATATACCTTAATATTCATATGCATACTTAAATTGCATCAGAATATATATGTTTTTCAAAAAATTCCAAAATAAATCAATAGAGATACGAAAGTTTTAAAATTGATTTTCTTGGGTAAATTTTATTTAAAAACTTAATTTTGTATGCTTTTGACATTAATATTTAAGCTAAACAGAAGCTATTTAATTTTCGCAACTGCATATCCGAACGGTCACCCCATTTCTGAACGTGTGTCGTTTGAAGCTTTGGAATAACACTAATTGAAAATAATTTGGGTAATTAATTCAAAATATATTCATTATAATTTCACATTAGATTGACCTTTAATTAAGCTGCCTCGGGGAAATGGTTAACATTGAAATTCGGCCTTTGTCAACAACTTCCGCTTGTTTGATGGCGTCCAACAAAAACTGAGCATGCTTTTTGGGTCGCCGCTTAATATGCTTGACCCTTCACGGCGCTGTGGCACAGTCACCCACACACACGCCCACACTCGCGTGCGGTTAGTGCCCCGCTGTGCGTGCGGCTCTGCGCTAGTGAGTGCCTGCTGCTGTCACAGTGCGATAACGGTATTATGCACATTGACAACGGACCACCCACACACACACACACACATACACTCAAACTCGAACAGGGAGCAACATCCGCAGGCGCCACACCAAAGCGCCTGCTAAAATGGCGGCCAGTCGGCCAATTTCGTTCAACAAATAGACAACAATAATGCACGCACATACCCACAGACACACATCCAGGACTTGCCGGTCTCTTCCTTAATTATTTTGTTTAAAAATTTTTATTTTTTACCGCCCACCTGCAAGCGGCTGCGTAATTACTCCCAGGCAATCGACTGCTAATTTGTGTTGTGTATGTCGTGTATGCATGTGTGCGCGTCTGTATGTGTGTGTGTACTTGTATTTGCTTTTTGCTGTTTTCCTTTGGCACTTTTTATTCTCATGAATTGTATATAGATAATTAATTCAATGAGTGTTCGCATTGAGGCAATTCCATTTCAATTTGAAAGGCTTTTCGAATATAATTGGTCAGCTCAATAGTTTAAAGATTTATTACTTCCACTCACACACACACACACACAGACTCATGCACATACAGAAATGCTGTTAGAAATTCGATTTTGATGCAGCATAAACAAAAGAAAACCGCATGCATTTTTAGTTGGTTCTTTAAATTTCAAACTCAACATGTTGTATTTGGCTTGCAAACAATAGCAATGCATTTTCCGCAGCACAGCTTCACGGCTCACACCCTACCCCTTCTGACCCAACGCCTTAACCAACCCAACCCCTCCACGAATAACATAACTCAAAATTTCCATTTGCATGCGCTTTGAATATGCGATTCCTATACGCATATTGATTTTCATAACCAAATAGAATCAGAGAGTGGATGTGGGTCTGTGGATATGGTAGCACGCGTTAACTTCCCGTAAAGCTGTTGTTTTTTACGCCAGCGACTTTTATTAAAGTTAATTTACAAAGAAAACATGCAGCAAAAAACTGGACCAGCTTAAAAATACATTGTAAAAAAGGAGCAGTCAGTCGTTTAAAGCCCGCAAAAAAATGGCAAGCAAAACAGAAATTCATATATATATATGTGCATATGGTAGGGTTATATGTAAGGTTTCTTTTTTGGTGCATGCACACAAAATTCTGCCAGCTGCATTCACAATTTGCGCGCTTGGGCAGCTGCATAAATATGGGCGTGGTCTACATAATACAGGCAATATATCAAATGAACTTAAGCTAGTGTAGCATGTACAGAAGTCAAAGGGACTTTTTAATAATTTTATTTAAATAAATTATTTATGTGTTTCAATTCAAAAGATAAAAATTGTAAATTTCATTTTAATGTATAGTTATTTTCATAGCTTATATGCTTCTTTAAGTGTATTATAAAATGTCTAATACAATTCTTTTAATACTTAATGTTCTTCACACAAAGCCACAGGCTCAAGCATTGATAATACGCCCGATTTAACCATTACTTGGACAATAAATACATTTCGAACATGTAATACCCAAAAAGAAATCCCAAGCAGTACAAAATGAGCACAAATTAGCCAAATCCAGCGAGTACAAAACTGGTACAAAACGGCGCCTAACAAGCGAACCATAACCCATAACCACTTACAACATTTGGGGCAGCAACAATTTAGTTGGCATCCTGCGCCTAAGCCATTGCGTGCCGTTGTCCTTCAAAATCACCAGAGGCAGCAATCATTTATGGGCCGACTTAGCCACAAAGTCAGCCAATCAGTAAAGTCGCTCGCTCGCTCTTATTATGCTCAGAAGGCCAATCACCAAATCGTGTCTTAACATAATTTTCCGCATGCCCCGACGTCCGCTTTTTCGGCCTGGCCAGCACATGGACACAATACCAGCGAGAAGTGCACAAAAAATTACATTTACGTGCTTCCAATGTGTAATTAAGGATTATTTTGTGCTCAAGTGGCAGCCGCTGCTTCAACCTGCTCGCCCGCCTTTGTTGTCTAGGCCCGGCAAATCAGTTCAAAAAGCTCAGCAGCGTGACTTCTTGGGTGGCCGAAAAGTCGAAGGGTTTCCATTCTCCTTCTTGTTGTTGTCTCTATGAAAATTGACTAATGACTTTGCAGCTCAGAGATGCTTAAAGACTTTGCCAAGTTAATGCTTGCCTTTGCTGGATCACATTTAAAGAGATATTTAAAACGTCATAACATCTATATTAATGGAATATAACAAAGGTTCCAAAGCGGAAAGCGCCGCTGTCTAAATTTTAATGTCTATTAGATTGAACTAATAAGCAAAATAATATTTTATTTGATGCATTTAAAAATGTAATTCCAATTATTAAGGTATTTTTAAGTAACATGAGTATATTTTACTGTGACTGATTGTCTCTTATATCTGCAAAAATTAATATATTTATTTTGTTGTATTAAAAATTAATATCGTATTTTCATGATTTGGTATATAAACTCATATTCGATTTGTTGATCTTTACCTTTTGCTCCACCAATTGTTTGATGAGACCCTCAAGGCGATAGCAGCCAGTAGTATGTCCATATTACATTAATTGCAGATATTGCAAATATTCGATATAAATTAGTTTACGTTTGCAGTCTTCGGTTGATGAGTTGTCTGACTGACCCAGCCGTTCGGGCAACTGAAAACCTAGGGTCTTGCTCCAATTGCAGTGCTCCATTACTGGCAGTGTAATTAATAATAATAATAATTCTAAATATGGTATTTCGTGATATTAGTTTAAAATAATATTATTAGAAGATTTTTATTCGTGATTAATATCGGCTTTCTTAAACGTATTTCCTATATATTTAGCGCCCTGCTGCTGCTGAGCTGCCTGTGAGCTACTGGCTTGGGTAAGGACACGTTCTGCTGGCCAACTGAAGCACACATAAGCTGCGTCCTGGTGGCAAGCTGAGCAAATCCCACAGCAGCTCGATACCTGATGGTTGAATGGACATGAACGGATATCGATGGATGTGTGTGAACAATTTGCATTATTCACATGTTTAACATGCAAAACGCCGCTGGGACGAAGACTTCGACATACTTGTCAGGATATGCGAAGTATGTGTGGAGTGCATATATGTATGTAAGAGAAATGAAATGCCTGCAAGTTGTGCGGCTCCTTTGAAAATTACAGCAAACTTCAATTGCCGTCTACAAATAGACCGCACTTGCGGAAGGGGCAAGGCAAGGCAAGGCAAGGGATAGGGCAGTATTACGCAAATTCATTTCAATCTAATCAAGTTGGTCAAACAAGTTTAAATTGATTTCGCAAAGCCACAAGGAGCTGCAAAAAAGGGACATTTTTAACGGACAATTAAAATTTACGCCGCAACGACAATGATAATGAGATTTTTAATAACCTCGTAAAGTGCACAGCCCCCCGCATAGTTCCCTGCAGCTGTCAAGGCAAACGCCAAACCCGGCAACCGGTTAAGCAGCGCACAATAGCACAAGAACTTTGGAGCGCGGCAACGTTTACAATAAGTAGAAAAAAAGTCGGAACGACATGCGCGTCGTTCTCCGGCCAAAAGAAGTAGCCAAATAACCGCAAGCAACTCAACAATGTGCAATGTGAGGTGGATGCCTCGTTGGCTGCTTGATTTTTTACATTATGTGGCTTTCTGTTTTCTTTAGCTCCAGCATCAGCTGAACCCATAAACCGCCCCACATCTTGCCAAGAAACGGAAGCGCAAAAGCAACAGCAAAAACAATTAAAAGTTTCCGTTGCCACTTGCACTTCCTGACCATTTTGGCCACGCGCAGCTTCAAGCTACCCATGACGGCACAATCAGCTAAGTGTATACATATGTATATGCATGTGTGTGTGGGAGAAGGGGACGGGGATGTGTTGCCTAAGGGCCAGTAGAATGCTTAATTTATGCAACGACATGAGCTTATTAAAATACCCATTTTTAAGAGTTTGTTGTGTCTTCTTCTCTAAAATTAAAAATTCTTCACATTTATGCTTTTATGAGCTAATTTTCTTCATTGCGTAACATTGTAAAATTAGTGGCAAGTGAAAATCTGTCAAGTTTTAAAAACATTTCTTGCTTTAGTTACTGTAATGTATTCGAACCCTTTTTTCTCGACGGGAATTCCTAGATAAGGGGTTGGCTTAAATTATTATGCCTTTCTTGTATTAAAGTAATGGAAGACGGTATTCGGAATATACATAGTAACTAAATTTCCTTCAAAGTCTTAAATCCTGCTCTACTGATTTTTGGTAAACAGAGTTCTCGCCAAACACAAAAAATACCAACAAAATGTTAAATTTAAAAATGTCATTATTTTCCATTCAGTGCACATAACACATTCGTTACTTACCCGTAAATATTTGTAAGCCCGTACATTGTTTTTGTTGTAATTTGTTATGCATTTTTTAATTGAATGAATATTTGGAGCCATAGTTGGTCGATATCATACAAAAATCATAAAATTAATATTAAAATTCAAAATCCAATAAACTTGTGTTGGCATTTATATATTAAAACAAGGAGCATGTTGATATGTTCTGTTGTCTAAATAATATACATGATAATCTCATGTCAAACTTCTCAGAGTCTTGCCATAGGTACAATATTTTTTTTAGTTTGAAAGAGACAGTAGCAAGAACTATCTATGGGGTAGGTAAATCGATATATGTAAAGGCAAAATCAAAATCTAAGTTATGGTCTAATACAAATTCTCCTCTCTTTCAGTCATTAGAATTTAGAAATCGGAAATTGTTATAGATTATATTATAAACGATCTCAATAATAATAATAAAAAAAAATTATGATTAAAAATCAATCAATCCTTTAGTTATTTATTCGTTTATTTTATAGGTTGATAATGTAAAATGTATCGCTCCCCAAAGAAAGCGTACACAAAATTCCCTCATTCAAGCCATTTCTGCCTCAGCTGCGACTCCGTTCTTACAAATTAAAATTCACCATTGCCATTAACTCTGTTTGATTATCAGCTTTCGGCTGTCATTTAAGCGTGAAATGAGCTGCTTAGAAGCGCAAATTTATATTTGCTTAAATCCACAAAGACCAAAAAAAAGGGGGAAAAAAAATCAGGCGTGCAAAGAAAATATTGTAAACGGCTTAGCGGCTATTTGCTTAGCTTAGCTTTAATTTTCGAAAAGTTAAGTTCGTTCGGACGACCAGAACAAATACAACAAATTGTGCAAATAAATGATTGAGTATATTCACTTAAATTACAAATTCAGAGCATACAAGCTTAACATGTGCAGTTATTAATGTTAAAATATAATTTATAGCGTGAACTTTTGCAGAGCTGGAGTCAAAGATACTGCTAACACGTGTTTGGGCAATCAAAGTTTGAACAGCATTGCAATAGGAGATGCGAAAATTCGAAATATGAAACCAAGTGAAGCGCGTCCTTTTTAATTACCCACTCGAGCAAAGGGCAACAAAGTAAGTCGCAAAAGTAAACGTAAAAGAAAGCGAAGAGTAATGTTAAGTTTCAATTGAGGAGGCTGCTTACCCGTGTCAGCCAGAGAGGCGGGCGGCCAGTCAGACGAACCGACGGGCAGAGCAATGACAGTCCAACCGTTCGGCACTTCATCAAGTCCTGACGTTCGCCCAGTGACGTCCAGGACGTTGCTGACAACGGTCTTGAGACTCGCGTGGGGGTAGAGACAGTGCAGCAGGTCGACTCCAAACGAAGCGAAGTGCTTAAATTAAGTTAAAACGAGAAGTGCTGAGACAGAGGGGCAGAAAGAAAGTGTGAGAAGGTGAGAAAGTGAGAAAGAGGCAGAACTGAGAAGGGCACGTAAATAAACAGCAAAGTTTAATGAAGTAGGCAGTGAAGAGGGTTGCTTTTAGGAATGATGAGATCGAATCGAGGTATAAGCTAGATATAAGGGGTTACTGAAAACTGAAAGGTTTCAGGCATCATAATAAGATCAAGATCCTCTTATTTTAAGGAGAAGCCCAAATAATGAAAAATAAAAATATAATGAAGCTGTGATTTAAGCAAATTTGATGTTATGTGCTCTCTTTATCAACAAGCCCAACTTAAAACCATATCACATCACGGCGTATACTTTATATATGTTTAAGGAAATATTACTTCCATCAGATTTGCTGTCGCTGTGAAAACAAAAGAACAAATAAAGAACCTCACCCACCATTCAACACGCTCGTTTATCAGCAAAACAGCAGCAGCTACAGCAAAAATTCAAGCGATGCCACATAACTCATTGCTTGCAGTTCCCTCCCGCTCTGTCCCTTCTGTCTTTCTTACTAATTCTTTTTCTCTATATATATTTAGCCAGTAGCATCTCCGAGTCAGCGCCCCAAGTGTTAAATGTGACCACTTAACAGAATGACAATAGTTTTTAACTTGGCTAGAAGTTTTGGCGTCACCACAAAGTGGTTTTAGTGCAAATCTCTCTCTCTCTCTCACACACACACACACACACACACACAGAGACAAATCGGAAACTTTTCATATAGCTATCTTGCTTGCCAAGTCCTCATGCAAAGTCTGGTGTGGGTCAACCCCATACAACTGCATATGTTGACGGCAGCTGCTGGAAGTGACCCAAAAGCGAAATATGCTGCTAATACCAGCAAAACCAACAACGAATCTGCTGGCGTAAAATATGCATGTGTACCAATGCCAGAGCCAAGGCGGCTCGGCCAGGGCTAAGTCATTTACAGCCCAATGTGCGTGCCATAAAAAGCCTCGATTCACAATTTCATCATCGGCGGGCGACGCCACTGTGGTTCGTTTATAAATTTTGAGTTAGCATTTGAAACAAACACAACCGGACACGGAACACGGCAGGCGGAAACGGCATTTGGTCATAGGCTTCCTTCCGGCTGGCTCCATGCGGCTAACATTGCGGTCGCCCCGCCCCGCCCCGCCGCCGTCACCCTTAAAACTACATTCGAAACTCTCAGCAAACAACATTCATCCGCTCGCTGATATTTCAATTTCAGCGCATCTTTGACAGACAGGCCAGGCCGCATTACTTTCCGTCGAGTCCTAACCAATGTCACGGGTCAGCCAAAGCGAAATGCCGTCCGTTGAATGTTTCGCAACGATTTCATTACGCAACCGGAAACATTTAATGCTGCGGACAATTGTGTACAGCAAAAGGGTTTAAAATATATTGTCTGCCGTCGTACCTGCCCATCTGCGAAGGAAAAAGCAATATGGCCTATTTACTTTTATTTCTTTTTGGACTCATCTTACGATTTCCTGTGCGTACCTCAAACGTTATTAATTTTCCAGCAACATTTTTATTGGGAAGTTCGTAGAAATGCTTATTACACAATTTGCAAAAATAAATAAATAAAAATTTGCTGTTTCACAGCGAATTTCATTTCATAAATTTTCCGGCTTCATGCACAGCATGTGCGAGAACTTTGACACCCCCTCCCCCTCCCACCACATACACAGAGGGAGCATGCGGGACAAAACAGAAGCATGTATGCGGTATGCTGCAAATTGCGTATACGCTATGTAAGCCATAGCAATTAATTATTTCAGATAAATAAAAGGCCACAATGGATTACCAACACAGACAACCAAAATTCCACGCATGTGTATTAAGAATTGTATTATCATTCTGCAAAAATAAGCATAAAGTTCTGCAGAAACTGCAAAATATTCCACTTATTACATATGTAAAAGAAAATCGCATCGGAATGCATAATATTACACATTAAACAACAAAGAGTACCGACAACAAAGCAAACTACATATGTAACTGCAGGTATAAGTAAATAAAGATACACTGACAACATAATTTAACAGTAAGGTGATTAATTTTAACAAGCCACTGAACAGGCATCACTTAAACGAAGTATGCAACATATGCTGCTACGTAATGAAGATGATTTTACTTTGTGCATAACACAGCACAGAACAAATATTTTACTATTCGAATTTTTTTTATTATTATTAGTTAGAATTCAACAAAGAATAGCTAAAATATCGATAAAAAAATTAAAGCCCAGCAAAACGGATATATCAACAAACCTTTTTATTTGAGTATGACAATACTTTAAAAATATAAAATAAAAATATTTAAGTACATCAAAGGAAATAAAATTATTAAAAAAAAAAACATAATTGTATACAGAAATCTGACGTGCACAAAAGCTTTCCTTTTAATAGCTGCGAGTTATTTGATTTTCAGTTACTTTCGCAGTATATGTTCAGGTAATGTGTACAGCTTTAAAGTCTGATTGCCAAGCTGTTTATCCTTGTCAAATTTTTCGCATATCAGCTATCATATCATCAATACGACAGCTACATATGCACACCTACGCTCGGCTTGTAAAGCCCCCAGAAATGTCACTTGCTGTCAGCACCAAATAAACACGACAACCAATCCCAATCTCAATCCGCAGAGAAATGTTAACTGATCTCAACTGATTGCGTGTCAGCATTTATCCCTCATCCTCGTTCACGTCCAGTTTCAGACTATGGCAGACTTCGAAAACAAAAATACGGGCACAAAACCTCTCACATGTCAATATTTATTAGAGACCCTCCACCGCCCGCAGTGCTGTCCTTCCAGACAACTGCAACTTATTATAATACATAATGCCAAAAAATCAAAACAACAGTAAAAAAAAAAAGGAAACAGGCAACTGATATTTTCTTTTCAAAGGCATCCGACAGGAGCCCAGCATTTGAGCCGTTGCTTATTTCGTTTGTGTTTTGTTTGTGCTTTTTTTCACATTTAATATAAACACATTTAATTTATACGACATGACAACGACAAGATTTTGGGGCTTAGATTGACGACCCCCAAGCAGATACGAATGTGCGTCTTAGTTGCCTTTCAGTTGCGGCTCCAACTGACGCTGCTCGCCCCGCAAATCGTGGCATAAACTTTGCCGCATATATACCTTAAGGAACTTGCAAATTGTCAGCATGTATGGTGAAAGAGGCATTTCGGGGGTATGTTGATTCTCTTTTTTATGTTTTTAAGTTTGTTTGACATAGCTGTGTGTGTCCGCGGATTCTGTCTCCTTGGGGTAGGTGCTCTTGTCTGTATGTGTGTGCACAAAATTGGAAATACTCTGGGATTATATGCTGATTTAACGCATGGAAACAAAAGCATCACGTATACGCATTTTATATTTGTTTTCTGCTATGGGGGCGTATACGTATGTGTGCGTGTGTGTGCAGGTGCGTGTGTGTGTGAAATTGTGCAACTGTTAGGGGAAAAGTTTTGCCGCATATCTAGCCGAATATGTCTTGACTTACATTTAAATATTTAGTCAAGCTTTAGTGGAGTTCACAGCCCCCACTTCACCTCTTCCCAACCACCTTTGTGCATTAAACAAATTAATGCCATAAAAATCAACAAAACAACCAGCAAAATATACACAAAAACTTTGCCATTTATATCGTTTATTTCTTAGGATACAGTCAACTGTCATATATAACGAGTTGTTCTTGTTGTTGTAGTCACACATTTTATGTTAGTTGCGCACAGTTTTTATGTGCTTGGCTTTTATTTGCTTATTGAAAATAAACAAAATTTATTAACAATAAAAAACTTCGCTAAGCTCCATTGAAGCGCTTAAAAGTTCGCAATAAACCAGGCACAAAAGTCAATTGGCTGACTCAAGAGATTAAACTGGCCCACAGCGTTGAGCCAAATTCACCGTATTACGCATACGCCGCATGGCCCACTCGCAATTTGTGCTTGCAACTCCGACAAAAACGCAATAATAAGCCACATACGACAGTTACAACAACAGAAGTAAATGCAATTGTGGCATATGGGAATTTTTGCAGTTTTTGAAACCGAATGAAATTAAATCTCACTCGTATTCTGCCCGCACGCTCAGGCTGATGGCCACGTATTGTTTGCATAAAAAAACCTACAACTGCCACGCCCTTTCAATACGGCTATACCTACATTTACGGCACCCCAATGCAAAACAATTAAAAAACATTTTGTATATTGCGGCATTTGGGGAACTCATTCGGTTTTCAGTTGCCCTTGCTGTCCATGCCGCAGCGCATTGCACGCTTCACGCTGCCCATTGCCCACTGCCCGCTGCCCACTGCCCGCTGCCCACCACCCGCTGCCAGCATCTATAGCATAGCATATTGTGGCAACCGCTTTGTTTACTGCTGCCTCCGCCACAGGAACCACCGCTATTTGTAATTGAGTTGATTTTTGCATGGCACTCGGCTCCAAGCATTATTAGTTGCCACGCTGTATACAATTTGAATGCGGTTTCTGCATATTTACTCTGGTTTTAACCTCTTACAAATTAAATCAATTTCAGCTGTATTGGTTTAACTCATTCAATAAAGGTATTCCGCGTATACCAAAGAATATCATAAAAAACTGAGTTCAATAAAAAGTTGTGTTGACTAGAATTAGTATGACATTTGAATATTGGGTGGGAACAGCAAAGGTTGAGGTTACGATGAGGGTAACTATGACCAATTATTAATATTATTAATCAAATTATTATTACTTAATTAGTCTCTCTCATTAAAAATGCATAAAAATAATATATTAGTTTTGTTCAAAGGTTTGTTTTAGGCAAAAGCGAAGTATTTTTGACACTATGAAGAATATAGATTCTTGAACAACATCAAGTACATTAAGCCATGTTTGTATTTCCGTCCGTCCATCTATCTAACTGTACTTTTGAACGCCTAGACCTCAGATTCTATAAGGGCTATAGTCTTAGAAAGTGAATCCTCCTGTTGTCCGTGTAGATCGAGTTATAAATCGATATAAATCGATAATGAGATTTCTTTTTTGGTGCACATCTAGTAGTTTTCAAAATCCACCCAATTAAGCATTTAGCACACAAAAAGAATACACTTAATACTGTCTCCACGCCAGGAAAATCAAATAAATTAATTTTCCAAATAGAGCTACAACCACAATGAGAGCGCAACTTCGGACCCTGCTAAGCCTGGACAGTCCTAAAAATATATATATCACATGCCTGAAATCGGAAACGTTATACGATTTCACAGATGAAGATTTCACAAAATTAAGATATTAAAATAACACTGCCTTAGTTTTAGCATTTTGAATGGTTTAATTTTCTTAAAGAAAGCTAACATTGACTTCGTTCCGTTTGTGGTCGCGTTGATTCATAACTTAGACGCACACGTACATGAAAATCAATCTCATTTTTCAATCAATATCCATTATAACCCACAGGTTTGATGGCCAGGCCAATACAAGGCAATAGCAGCCGATTTATTGCACTTTGCGCGACAATTTCCGATTCAGAATGTTGCAGCTCTCACAGCTCTCAGTCGCTTGAATTTTGCGCAGATTGCCGTCATTGTCAACATGCATTCGATTGCAAGGCGACATCTCTGTGCGTGTGTGTGTGTGCGAGTGTGTATGTATAGGGTGTGCAATGGCAACTGTGTGAAAGGCTTTCGCACTATTTCATACGCTGCAGACTTGGACAAGTTTTTATTGCTTTGGCGTGCTTAAAGTGCCAACCAGAAAGCGAGTGAACTCTAAATTGTTTTTCCATAGCTGCTACGACTGTTACCCAACACCAACACCAACACCAACACCAGCACTAAAACCAGCAGTAACAGCAACAAATTGTATTGTATTGTGTGTTGAAAAAAATTCCCGCAAATAACCCCAGCAGTCGGCAACAGGGCAGAGCAGTGAATCCACAGTAAACTGGGAACTGTAAACTGCGCTGCGTAACGTATGCGGAAACGGAAATCCGATATTATTGCGTTTGTATTGTATTAGAAGTGCGTCGATGTCGCAGGCTGTTGTTGTTGTTGGAGCTGCTGTCGACTGCGTTGTGCAGGTGTCTCTGCGGCCGTGCTGCCATTGTTGATGAAAATTGAAATGTCATATTGCTGGCTTTCCATTTGATTCGAGCTTAGACAGACAACGAGGCCGCCCAATTTTGTGGCTAACGGCAAAAAATAAAGAAATAAGAAGAAAAGCGCATGCACACCTTGCAAAACGAGTAAACCTTTTTTTATATCCCTTTTTTTCTACTCAGACATATCTATTTATCGACATAAAAACCATATTAAATTGCTTTTCTGAAGATCTTTTTCACATATCCAGTATACGCATGAAATTGTTGGACGCATTTAATTTCTTACTGAAGCACTTAAAAGTTAAGAAAATTGTGTATTTATCCCAACAAAAAAGCGTCTACTTACGCTTGATACGCCAAAAAAAAAAAAAAATGTTATAAAAACTACAGACAAAGATATTTAAGATACAAATTACAAATAAATTCCACGTAACATCATAAACTGCGCAGTTTGTGTGCGTTTTATTTATTTTCGGACATGGGACAAAGTCAACGTAACATAAGTGTTGGGGCCAATGGCACAGAACATGCCGCACAGCATGTTATTTATGGCGCTTCAGGTTGTCGGGGTGCTAATAATGTGCAAGTGGCCAGTCAAGGACGAGGACCGACTGCGACTGCCGACTGCCGACTGCTGGCTGCCGGCTGCCGACCGACGACTGGCAATGTTATGAGTGCCCTGGGCGCTAGAGCGTCCTACAAATGAACAACTTTGTTGACTAACTTTGTGAACAACACGTGTCTCGTCTACGCACAGGTGCCGTCAGTATCTCTGTAGCCGCCCCATGTCCACAGCTTTTAGATCAAGTTGCACATTTTCATTTTCCAACGATATTTATTAAGTAGATTTTGGGCAACCAAACAGGAGGGGAGCGAAGAGCAGTGTTTGCTGCTGCCGGACCCTTGACCTCATGCTGTACAAGTTGACATTTTTATTTGTTAACATAGTCTCGGCCATTAAGTGAAATATTAAAAATATAATTGCAGAGACCGTACAGAAATTAGTGGCGCATAATGAACATACATATTTCAAATTTAATTTATCAACTCTGCGTTGCTGGTAAATGAAAAAAATTACTGTCCTCTTTTGGGTAATTACATTTCAATTTTTGCTTTTACACTGCGGTGCTTTTACGGCCCTTTAAGTTAAACATTATTTTCGCTGTTGTGTGTGTTGTCTGTGCTTTCTGTTGTTTTCGAATGTGCTTTTAATGGATGCTCTGTAAAGTTTGAAAAAAAAAGGAAAATGCATAACTTAATATTCAATTTTACACAGACATTAAAAGTATGTATAAAATAGTATGTTCTCACTGACTAACTGAATGACTAAGACACAAGCTCACTAAAATGTATCCAAGAGTTCGTAGCACTTTTAGTAAAACCTGTCCAATAGAGCTCTGACGTTGTATGGATCTATGCTTTAATTTGGTCCGCTCTGCTTCAACATGAATTCATTATAAAAGATGTTCATTTATATAAATTAAAGGGATTAGGGGTAATACCCGCTACTAAAGTTAGGCATACCTTTGAAGTCTATTTTAAGCGAAAAATCGAAAAATATTATAATATATATCTTTACACAAGCTGAGAGTGGTCGAAAGCTCTTGCAACTGACAGGCCTATAAATACACAATTCTGTAGGAACGCAGCATAGAAATCGGATGTCTTACTATTGACATTGGCAATGATAGACATTCAAATTATGCTGTCTAAACTGGCCTTAGTAATAGTGTTCTAATTATTTTGATATTCAACTGTCACTTTGTTAATTCGTAAAATATACAAGGTAAATATATTTGAATGAGATCCACAAATAAATGACCCAATTTGGCCTTCGAATTCCATTTATAAATACTATATAGTCCCACAACTATTGCCATGAATAAGTATCATGATTGTTTGGCCAACTGGCAATCTGTTCAAACTAATTTCATCAAAACCTGTGATGCCAAAAATAAGCATAACTACTTAATTTATAACCAGCTACAAAGCAGGCAGCATAAATTAATGTCATATATTTATAGCATGCACAAATTACCATTCACACACACATACACACACACACATTTATGGAAATACAAAGTAATCTTCAACTTAAATGAGATTTTCAGGGTCTGCAATCTAGAACAACACTATAAATAAATATCATTTAAAATAAACTCTTAACTAACCTGTCTGCACTTTGTGAGCCAGCTACTTGAAACTCTCACTGGTAGCTCAGACGACACTTGAGTAGAGTCAAGTCGAGTGCAATTTCACAGCAGACACATGCACATAGTTGCACTTACACACACACACACGTCCACACACACATGGACGCATTAAACGGCTGCTGTGCTGTGTAATTACCCATTAAACAGTACGCCAGGACATACGAAACTTAGCCAGAGAGACAGAGAATGAAACTAAGGCGGAGACAGAGGCAGAGGAAGAGGCCGGAGGCTCAACTGCCTACTTTTCGCTTTAAGTAGTTTCGGTTAGATCGAGGCGTGTATGTGTGTTGATATGTGTATGTGTGTGCGTGTGTGTGTGTGGGCTGGGCCATGCATGTATGGATATGTTAAGTGCATGCAAAATGCTTGCGTGGCACTAAGACTGAATCGGAGGCGGACACAGAACTGAAACTGGAGACGAAAACGGGCGGTGGTCGTGGCGGCGTTCGCATTATGCAGTTAAATGTACTAAATAAAATGCTAACGCCATTGCCATTAAATCTGAGCGCAGCCGACGTCAGCACGTCGTAGCATAATTAGTTTTAAATGGGCTTGTTGATAGCTCAAGTTGCGGCGCTCTTCTATTTGTTGTTGTAATTGTTGTTGGGCTGGGGTTTGTTTGCAGCTGGTTTTTTGTTTATAAACCTTTCTGCAGAAGTAAAGACTACTCCAAGTGAAAACTAAAAATGACAAACAATCATATCCAGCCTATATTGGATATTTGAACATTTCACAAAATATAATGCACCAGAAAAAATGCTTGTTTCTTTTTCTGTAAGCATAAAAAACAAACCAACTTTTCCATAAAATTAATGAATGAATCAATATTTATATGAAGAAACTCTTATTATTAAAAAATTTTTTATTTATATACTTAATCCGTAGCCTCGCGATCCCTTCTCACATTTTAAATATTTGTAAAATTACTGAGAATTGATTAAATAAGGTAACTACATAATACGAGGCAGCATATCAAGTTTCACAATTTTTGTATGCTAGATAATTAATAGCAAAAAAAAGTAACTTTTTTTTCCATTTCTCTTCCTTTGCCCTTACAGAGCGATGCCCAGAGATCTTAATCACGCTGCAAGCAAGTGCTGCAATTGCTGTTTGTTTATTTAACGGCTGCCACAGCTGCCACAGAACGGCGAGTGTCAAGGTGGCAACTGTCAGTTGGTGGCCACACGCACTCTGACAGGCCAACAGATCCTGAAAGGACCCTGACTGCTGCTGTCGCTGCGGCACATTTAATCAAGTTTTCAGCTTGGCTGTGTTTATGTCAAGTGTCTATTTGCCTATAACAAACAGACAGCGCGACAGACAACTTGCTAGCGACAGAACGGTTGTAGCGCGCGGGAGGTTGTTGTGTCGGGAGGGAATGGGCGAGTGCGACAGATGAGCAGACACTTTTCAGTTTACAAGGCAACATTAATTAAACAAATAAAGTGCACACGCCCAGGGTCCTAAAGGCTGCAACCGCAATGTCATGCGGTGCCACACAAGACTGAAAAATGCGAGACTCTCCCATTGTTTAAATAGGACACTCACTCTCACACACACACACACGCACACAAAATACACACACTGACTGTGTAGTATTGCGAGCTATGTTAAATGATAAACATTTGGAAGGGTCGGAGGAATTACGCATAACTGTCATTGTTCATTTAAGAGGGCTGCACGTTCGCCCTCCACGCTCTTGCTTTTTATGTAACACACTTACCTGCGAGTTTATTTAATTTCCTGCCCTCCCCACTCTTAGCCCACCATCTGCCTTTTGACTGCTAGTCCGACTGCCTCCCGCCTGCCTCCTGCCTGTCACAACTGGGTGCCATAATTGAATTTTTTACGCACGCTCATTTGTGTTTGTGTTTTTATTAACAAACAGTCAGACAGACGGCTTGAGGCTCAGACGCCGACTCCGACTTCGGATACGACTCTGACTTGGGAAAAGTTTATATAAAAAAGGCCTGTCAACTTTTAGGCGCCGCACACGTTTTGCAAGTGTCCATCAATTATAACGTGACTGCTGAGCATTTGTGTTTGCGTTTGTATTTCACATACCAAAAGTGTGTGTGACGAAAACATGAACTTTATTTGAATTCCTTAGCTGCCGCTTGCTGTGGTTGCCATTTCTGGCCACTTGCTTTTGGCCCCCTGAAAATATTTGAAACAAAAATTCTTGATATGCCCTTTAAGTTAGTCGCCAAATGCGTTAGCTGTTTTGTTTGCTTGTTTGTTTGTCGGGCAGGAAATTAAAATTTACTCCCCAGTTGCAAATGTAATGAGCTCTAATGTGTGCGAAATGAGCTCGGAGCCAGGCGACGTATGCGTAACAAGCGTATATGTGTTTCAGCCATATTTATATTACGCATACGCCGCTTGGCACCAAGCTCAGCCCCTGCACACATTAAAACTCATAACATTTGCCGCGCTGCAGCAAATGGAAAAGCAAAGTCTATGCAAATTTATTACAGCAAACACTTGCCGCGCCAATGTCAACACCTTTCAACCATTCCAGGTCTAGCCACTTTGCCTCCATTCCTATTCCATTTGCCATACAAAAACCTCTTGGCATTTAGCTGCGTCTTTTGATTCTTGTTATTAACTTCATATTCATTTGATTGTTGCTGGTGCTGTTGTTGTTGTTTCTGTTGCAACTGCTGCTCTTATTGCTGTTGCTACTGCTATTGTCTGCCTATTAATTATCGCGGTTTACGCGTTACTCAACACTGTGCCACACATATTGGAGTTGCGTTAAGTAATATCTTTAAAGAAAAATACCGCATAATATGAATTTTTCTACAAAACTAACAATCTAAATCCTTAAGTTTTAAACAATCCTTCAAAAATGTAATTAAAAAGTACCTTTTTAATATGTTTCTAAAGTAATGTATGAGAAATCGCCGAGCACTTAGAGCACTATCACTATCTAGAGCCGAGTTGAAGTAGACGATGAAACTTTGCTAATCTTTTGCGAAGTGCCAAAAATGCATTTTTTTTATGTGCAAACACTAGTGTGGTGCATTTTTTGTATAATTACAAGACGCCTTGAAGCAACTTAGCCTAATTTTATTAAAAAACTCATGCATTTCAACATCTTTTTATTTTGTGTTCTTGATTCTGAGTGAGTCCGAATCGAATTCGAATAAATGTTATTGCTACGCGGTGCCCATTGGCTGCTGCTAGAACAGATCTTTTTCATTAACTGTGTTTGGTAACATAAAATATTATTGCTGAATGTGCCAGCGCAAGTGAATTTTGATTGACTTATGCAGACCCAATTGAGATCAGATTGGTTTCATTTTGAAGGGTAACGTTTTGCTTGTATAAGCAATTGTTGAATAATAATTTTATAAAAATGATAACCTAATAAATCATATAAAGGTTTCATCAGGGAAAACTGAAAAACCATTTATATATATTTTATAATATATATTTTTGCTTTATTGTGCCAAACAGCCCACAAACAGCTCAAAGTCAACACATTCGAAACCGACTAAATGTGAATGGAAACGATATAACAGACACTAAACCATTTCGATTCTGAAAAGTTTCGGTATTGAAATTTAGAACGAGCCAGTTTCCCTCACAAACATATTTTATATCCAAATCCTTATTCCTGTTGCACAGTGTTACTTGCCAGTATGCAATAACGTAGTTTGCAGCCGGCGCCTGTGTGCATGTAATATTTTTTGCATTCTAGCTTTATTTACCTGCACGTTGCACTAATTGAATTTTGTTTCTGTTGCACATTTGAACTTACAGTTGCGCAAAGCTCATTTCCAATAGCTGCCCTAGTTGATTGCGTTACGATGAACAAGCACCAAAAGTTGCAAAGCGCGATGTATATAGAGTCGAAATATATTTGTGTATATCAACAATACCTAGTTTCGGTTGCCATAATTAAATATTAATTTAACGATAAGGGAGAAAAAGTTACATTGAGAACACCCATGTTCGTGCAACCACTCACAACTGAAGGAATTTGTTTCAATTTTTGTATAATTTATTAGTTAAATACTTTTAGTTTGGGGGATTTGCACTAAACTTTCGGCTTCAATCACTGCACATAGCCATGGGCAAAAACGGCTCTCGTTCTAAGCTGTGAGCAAAACATGCAAGCCGCTTAAGTCCTTAAGTTTATCAGGCCAGGCCAATGCCATGGCAATGATGCTAAGCAGCCAAGCAGCCAATGGGGCCAATGGAGCAATGGAGCACAGTGAGTCAATGGCATGTTTGAAGTGCCTACGTAGATTTCATTTCGCCTGTTGGTCAATCTGCCATCGACTGCTGGCATGACAATCATATTTACGTGACCTGCATGTATAATTAATTCAAGGCTCGATCCAAGCCCTCACCCCCGCATAAAAGTGACTTAGGCAAAAACTTTGCCAAATTGTATCCAAAGCAGCAACAGCTACGGCTAAAGCCACATCTGGAGCAGAGGCAAGGTCTGAGGAATGGCACAGAGTCAAATCTGTGGCAAGTTCAACACAAACTGCTGCCGCTCCCCTGTTTCACTTTTTTGTTTCGTAAGCAGTTTCTGTTTGGCTTGCATAAAGGGCGCAGTCAACTCCTGATCTTTGCCTACTTAACTTTTGTGCCCAGATTTGGAGTAACAAAAAAAATATATATAAATAAAAGAAGAGAAGTGGAAATTAAGCTCGATAAGTTTTTCATTGCCTTTGCTGCAAGCCAGGCCCACTCGAATGCGATAATTAACTTGGCCATTTGCTTAAATCTGCGGCATTCCTGATGCCTTTCCTGCTGTTTCCATAAATTATCATGTTAATACTTATGTTATATATTATGACTGTCCCAGCAACTTACAACTTGAGTTGACCTTTAGCCTCTGTCATAAGCAGCGGCTTTTATGCATATACATATACATACATGTATTTATTATAATTAGTTTCGACTATGATTATATAATACCTTAATGCCTCCCATGGCAGCACGTAATTACTGTGACAAGTCAATAGGTTATAGAATCGAAATTCATATTTAGCTCAGCTTAGGTTTAAGTATCAAGCAGACTGTATTTTAATTAATTAGTAAAGTTTAATAAGGTAACTTAAGATCGTTGGAAATAACTATTTCAAAATAAAGTCAAATAAAAAAGATGTGATTCTTTCACGTGTACCCTGATCACATCTACACCTTCATAATTCGCCAGTTGGCGAATCCGCCAAAGCAGAAGACGCGTGCCAAAAACGACAGAGAAGAGAGTATTAGTTCCGCATTTGACGAGAAAGGTTGCAAGAGCTGTTGCTAAAAGAGTAGAGACGTAGATTTGCTGATCGTACAATTTAAACCATTGTTTTGAATTTTTAACATTACAATTACTATTTGTTTAACTTTATCCTAAATAAAACCCCACATATATTTCGATGGCACATTGGCAATAATCCTAGTACCATATATCAGCAGCCATTCCCCATGGACGTCTATCGGGGGTCATTGAGATCCCACGGATAACCTGCTTGGCATCCGATGAAACAATCTTCATTGGCTTTACTTGCAATTGTATTGGTAAAATAATATCAAGCTTCAGCACTAACAATGTTCATGTCCCTGCCCAATAATCACTATCCTTCTATAGATTATGCTACACACATGCGACCACATAAAGGTCCTTTTATATTTCATGTTTCAAAACATTCACAATAGTACCTCCTACCTAGCAATAAACAAAATCAAATCAGAAGGCGAACGCGTCATCAATATGGTCTATCAAATTCGCAGCAAGGCGAGCTATATACCCATTCCCAACTCATATCCATTGAGAAGCATCAATGTCCTGCTATAACCTTTTCGAAACAAAACCAACAACTGTCATTAACTTTCTGTTGATGCCAGTCGTGTGGCTGTTGTAATAATTGTTAGAGTTGCGAAACTAACAAACAATAGAGCAACAACATGAAACAACAACAACAACGACATGAAACAACAATAGCAACAACAAAATTTCGACCGCTGGCTGCGTATCAATTTTAGAGGCGAACCTTCGGGGTGTTCGCAACCCTCGCAAGTTGGTGCTGATAAATGCAGTTTTTAGCACCATTTGTTGGCTGTTTACTTTTATTACATAAGCTACACGCCGTACGCTACACGTATCACATAGTAATAGTTATTTTAACCCATTTCTGCAACCGACTGCTCATTATGACTTTGTGTTTAATGGGTAATATAAGCACTGGAGCGGCAACTCGTTCCGCAACCAGCATCCAAGTCCCGCTGCCCCGCACAGCCAATTGCCCAGGGTATTCAAGTGCACTCAAACATAATAACCGTGTGGCATCCTGGCAATCGCAGTCCTGTCCCTGACTTTGTGTGTGTGGCCGTCGTTAACGCAACGTTGCCATGGCAGACATTAAAATAAATATTTGCGCTAATCTGTCATTTGTCGCTCTTCCTATCGGGCCCTTTCCCTAACCCTCTTCTTGCTGGCCCACGACCAGGCTGGCCATCACTCAAAATGTTGTTGGTTAGCTCGAGGCTAGACATATCCCATGAGTTTCACGTGTTTCTCAGCAAAACATGCTACCAAAGCAAAAATAACTGCTGAAATAAAAAAGCTCTTTACCTATTATTACCTGCATTAAGCTCATAATTTATTCAAGAAAGAGTTTTCCAAAGATAGAAGAGACGTAGCTCCTGAAGTACTGAAAAAGGTGATGTTCGAATGAAAGAAACCATCTTTCTTAATTAAATTCTACCAATCAAAGAAAATTATATTAGATTTTTTTTAGTTACAATGAATTTTCAATTACTTGTTATTGGATGGGGTATTATTCCACCTGAATGCCATATTTGGCAGTGACATTTAAAATTAAATAGATTGAAAGTTTGCTTACATATCCTAGGCTTAAAATATAAATATTTTAATAAAAAACGATCTGCAAATATTCAAAGATATTGACCTCTTCTCTTTGTATGCCTCTCAGGTTCGCTTAAAATACATTTTTTAATAATGAACTAGAGGTCTCAAAAACGTGAATTTTTGTTAACCCAGGAAATCTAATTAGGTTAGTCTTTTTTTTTTAGTGCGCTTGCTAATTTGAGTGCTCGCATTTTGTAAAATTTGTCATTTGCTTTGCAGGTGCAGGCAGCCACAACTTTTAATTGACTTTGCCAACTTATTTGCGGCAGCCGTCTCTTGTGGTAATTAGTCATAGCTGCTAACACGCGTTGGAGGACATTTAGTTGATTTATGTAAAACGGTCGCATAGCTAACTCAACAGATCCTCGGTCAGTGCAGGCGCCTCTCATAAATATCGTTTTATTGCTATTGCCCAAAGGCAGCAATGACAAAATTGGCCGAAATTGTTTGTTTGTTGCTGTTGTTGTTGTTTTGCGCCTTGGATATTAATAATATATGTATTTTTACTTGGCTCAGCACTAAGCTGGCTGCGTATAGTTGCAAACGTGGGGGAATTGAAGGAGCTGAGCCAAAGTTTTTATTGCCCTGACACCCGCATCGTTCTAGGTGACACCCTTTGACTTGGAGCCCTTTCCCCCTCTTACACACCACTTTGCTTTCATAATCGCATGTTTGACGCTATAAAATCAATTCTTTATCTCACACACAGAACGAAGTCTAGATACAGCTATACGACTACAGACCCAGCGCCTGGTGCGTGTCATAAAAACGATTTGGCCCTAGCCGGCCCCGACCCGGGCATAAAAATGATATTACGACAAGTGTTGTTATTAAGGCCAACTGTAGTAGTCAGCAGCCAGCAGTGAAATCGCGTCTTGCTGTTGATGAAAGCGTCCAGCCAGAAGGAGAACTCCAACCAACCCGCTGGCTATGATAGCCGTTACTATGGCAAAATATATAAAGTTTAGCTCCAAACGGCAATGGCAGCGCAAGCAAAACTTGCTTTTTTTTATATCTCTGCATGTGTGTGAGTGAGCATGAGGAAAACAAAACAAATTGAAAAGCTCACATAAGCAGTTGATAGTGAAGGGGCCAACATGGCGTATGATTATTGCGCTTGGGACAGCAGCATAAACAGTAGCCGTATGCTTAAGTTTATACACTTTACGCATCAAGCCAAAGAGAATGCATATAGTAAATGGAATATATTCGACCATAATAGGAATGTAAAATATTAAGGTTAATTAAAATAAAAAATGATTGAAAACTATTTCTATTATTTTATTTTATTGCAATATTTGTTACAGTTCTGCTTTTATGACCTGAAAATTTTTTTTATAGAGTGGAGCCCAGTAAAGAAGCATGCCTGCGTATGCATCTGTATGTGTGTATGTGGGTTTTTGTGTATCGAAGATAGAATGTTAGCAAAAGTAGCTCAGCGTAAGGGTTCACAGTACCTACTAGTCGGACACTCCCGAGTAAAGCGCACTAACTTGTTTATAGCAATAATTTGGTTATTAATATAGTTATATATGCTATTTATGCTGGTTTGGTAGCGGTTCTGTCCTTTTTGGCAGTACGTCAACTTGTATGACGAAGCCCACAGAATTTTTAATTTTAAATTTATTTTTAATAAAGTATGAAAAGCTACTTTAATTTAGTGCGTCTAAGCTAAAGTTGGTAAAAAAAAACATCACGAAATTTTGCACATTTAGATATTTAATCAAAAAAGTTTTTTGTGGTGAAAGAACAAACTGGCAACAATGAAACGGCTGACAACTGAAACAAAAAAAAAAATAAAAAATGCGAATTTATGGTATAAAAAATACTCATACCGAAAATGCAAATTTGTTTATTATGTTTTGATAAAAATATTTCACAAACATGAATATTTTATGTAGCAAGCAAAGAAAAACCTATAAGCTCCACGGTCTACTCCCGCAACCAACTAATAACGCTGTCAACGCAGCCCTTGCCGCCGGCCCATGCAAATCTGTGTTGACAATGTTTAGCAATTAAAACACAGCAAAATGTTTCCACAACACACAACCCACTGGAGGATACGAGTGCGAGCTAGATTACGAGTACGAGAGTCTGTGCCAGTTATTTGATGACATGTTGCGCTGATATTTTAATCAGTTTTGACTGCCAGTTGGACGAAACTCTGTTGCGTTTTACTCAGCTAAATCCTAAAAATATGTTAAATATTAAACCATTTAAGCTGGAAATCGAGTACGATTTTTTAAAAGTTTACATTCACAAATCCAAAATGTAATAATAATTCTTTTAAATTTGGTGCAGTTCTTAAAATGTAATAGCTATCGGGTTTAATATTAACTTACTATTTTGTACCAAACGCAACAATAAGACAAGAACTTCTTGAAAAAATTAATGAGAAGGAAACGGATAATTTATAACTTCAATTTGGCGTGATTATTAAATTTTCACATAATTTTTTATCTTGTAAATATATTTTCCAGGAGGCATTCTTAACTATTTGTAGTAAACTCTGTCTCCCATATTTTTCTTCTTCCGATGAACTATAATAAATTGATATCACAGGCTGTATATAAAGCCTATTCGAGAAACAGCTTCTGCTGTTAAACATTTGTTCCTTAAACTCACGATAACAATAATAGATTTGTAAACTGATGTGATTATTGGGGCGTAGCTGTTTTGTTGCATTCGTCAAATTGGCCATGTTTAGATCGTGTGCCTTCGCACGTGCTTCAATCCCCAGATTCAACAACTCGCTATTCGTTTGGAAGGCGTTACAAATGGCCAGTATTTGCTACGTAGAGCTGCCTTCAACTTAGTTTTAACTTGTTTATGGGAGTGTTGCTGTTTGATGTTGTTGTTTACTGATATGCTACATATGCACATTTTTAGCGCCCATATATATCAAGTGGCGCACAGCACGCACCAGGTAAGAGTTCGAGATGAATAAATGCGGTCTTTAAGCTACATATAAAAATTGGTTTTGATTGCATTCGTGCGGCAAATTGCATAAAGAATACCAAAAAAATAGATGGTGTAAAAGTCGCTTCACGTTTCAATATGGCTTTCGGTTTTGCACGATCTTTAAAATATGACTGTAGTTTGGTATGATTTATATGAAGCTAAGAAGTTGCACCCAGGGCAACGGGCAATGGAAATGGAATTAATGCAGGCTACATACAGCGTCTGTAGCGTCTGATGACTACACCGCTCCTCTGATGACTGGCAATCCAGAGGGGGTGTAGCCACCAACTGCTCTTAGTTATGCTACCCTGCCCAGCCCAAGCTAATAGAGTGTAATGGGCATAAGAAAGTGTTTGATAAGCAATGACCACAAGTAACTAAAATGTGGATACAATTCAATTACTAAAAGATATGTACATTTTTTGACATACATCTCGGTTGGTTATTTGCACGATTTTTATATTTTATATTTTATATTATTATTATTACTATTATTATTATTATTATTATTATTATTATTATTATTATTATTATTATTATTATTATTATTATTTTTATTATTATTATTATTATATTATTATTATTATTATTATTATTAGTATTATTATTATTATTATTATTATTGTTTTTATTATTATTATTATTATTATTAAAATTGTTATTATTATTATTATTATCGATAAAAAAAATTAGTATAATTATTATTGTTAATATTAAATATATATATATATATGTTTATCAACCTACCTTTTTTTATATCACTAACAACTATGGCTTACATTTAAGAGAATTCTACATTCATGCACCAGCCTGGGATTCGAGCCCGAAACCTCAGTTGACCAAATGTTTGAGTGACTTGGACAAGATAAAAAATAAAATATTTTGAGGTATTAACTGATATTGAAATTAATTTCTTTACATTTTAAAATTACATATAATTTCAAGCTACAATTTAATTTTAAGGAGATATACAGCGAGTTCGTTATATCAAAGTTTTAATAGACGATACCTATGCCAACATCTTATACTTATATATAGCTATACTTTGCTGCTCTACTTGATAGTATCTTAAAGTCGTGGTATCTTACAGTCGAGCGTTTGTGAAGTTATTCTCTAGCACGCTTTGATCCATCGTCGCTGACTACCGTGTGACAATTTTTGCCGTGGGTTGCAATGCTGTGACTTTAGCATATCATTTGTTATTGTGGCCGCTGGGTGGCAGCCAGCATCGCACTTATGTATTTTGTCAGGCGAATTGCTTTTGCCCGGCTGACATCATATAAATAACTGGTACAGGCAATTGCGCTGTACAATATTGAAGAGCCGATGCAGAGTGCAGCGCAGACACGAATTTTAATTAACTTTTGGCGTGCGCAAAAGTTGTTCATACAATATGTGTAATTTAGCTATTAGCTCCACGTAACTTATCGATTTGATTTTAATAAGCAACCAGCGTAGCGCTCAGCAACACACAGAGACAACTAATCCAATTAACACTTTTTCTGGGAACACCATCCGCAGCACCTGAGTGCATTGTAATCGCTGTCTGTGCACAACTAAACTAATCAAGTGTGCTAGTTAATTGCTATAATTTAGTGCAGACAGAACCAATTAAAACAATTTTAACAATTAGTTCATTGTGCATTTTCTAACACAGACTAAAGCTACATATTTGAGCAATATTGTGTGCCCGATAAACTGAGAGATACTTTTATATACGCTTGTGACCTTTAAATATCTTTATAACCTAAACAACTTAACTCTTAAAGATACCCCTAAAGAGAAACAAAATGTCATTGCAGTACGGCTTAAAATAAGTTATAACTTTTATATTTTCGAAACCGCCAATATTGTAAACAAGTATTAACCAAGTGATTGGGACACACATAGAAGTAGCTGTCTGCACCACGCGGCGTATGCGTATTGCGCATCGCGCATTGATTCTGATTGCTTCATTTGTTTGCAAATGCAACACGCAATTCGAACCACCTTCTGCGCCATTTTGCAGCCAATGAAATGCAATTCGCTAGCCAATTTTGTATAATTTTGTAGTTGCGGGCTGCGTTTTTACCGAAGGACACGCTCAGTTGCCGTTGCCCGGTTACATTTTAGTCCCGCATCGAATGTGTCCCGCATCGATTGCGAATATCTAATTGGATTTTATTATGGGTAAGTCGTAAGCTGATTCATTTTGCAGGTGAGAATGGGCACTGAAACTCACAGAAGATAGGTGGAAACAATGTGGAAAATTCACATACATTCTATACCGGACTCCGAAATGCATGTAAATAAGAGAAATGTTACTTATTTTGAAATTAATTAAGAGGCCTAACCCATATCAAGGCTGCAAAACAAATTTGAACAGAACCGGGTCCAATTTATATTTTTTATGAACCGTACCTTAAACTAAACTAATTTTTAATAAAACAACCGAGCCATAGACCAAAAGGAACCACATTTTCTTTCAATAATAGTTGAGTTTAAAATGAAATCCGTTTAAGGATGAAGAAGAATAAATAGCTTCGGTCATTAGTTTAACCAACTTTGGGATTTTGCATGATATTTTTCAGTTTGGAAGACCTGATATTTACATAAAAATAGCATACACAAAACTGATGAAAATCTTATGTTAACACTTTCCACTAAATGCGAATTCATTTTAAAAGGGAATAATTGTATATCATATTGTAGCATACAGTGCCTTCTAACATTTGACAACAAATATTTTTCAGTTCTAATTTTGAATTCAACACGATTATTCTTGCAACTTTGACAGTAAAAGTTTTATGGCACATTAGCACGCTTTCCTCTGGTATTTCCATATTACCCGCTATCTTTGTCAATAAATCAGCGGTACGTTCGTCTGATACAGAAACTCAATATCCCAGCGCGCTCCCCTTTGGTAGCCAAGCGGCTCACTTTACACATCCGACACTGGTGATAATGTCGCGCAACTCAATTTGGATGCGGTTTTTGCCTGCACCCTTCCAATAAACATTATGCTCGCATTTCCCATTTGCAGCGCAGTTCGGAAAACCTCTACAGTCCGACCTTTTCTCTCTTTCTCTACCCTCTCTATCTCGCTCTGTAGATGTCTCTGTGCACACAGCCTGTCCATAACCGGCACGCTGTGGTCTTTGACATAGCTCATTGTTGTCTGCGTGCATTTTGTGTGCCGCGGCTCTGACCAGCAACTCGTGCCGCCATTATCTTCTACCCGTAGCCCACACCCTGCTCCCAGTACTCTGTGCAGCATTCATTGTCCATTGCTCCAAATAATGGCAATTTCATTGAATTTCACGCGCCAAAGTCAAAAAGTTGTTTGCGCGAACTTTTGCAGTAATTGCATTGGGCGTATCTGGCTGCCACGCCCACTCACACACACACACACTCAGGCACACACACACACGCGCGGGCAGCCCACTGATGTGTCTAATGAAGTTGAAGCATGGGGCACAGGCCACAAAATCGTTGCCACACCAAATGGCAAATGACATTTGAAAAGTGCTTGCAATGCGTACAGCTAATGACCAGTTTTCAAGTGAAGTTCAAAGTCTGACTGCGGGCGCAAGTGAATTATGAAAATTGGCCCACCCAGCTCCAACTAACGTCCTTCGGCCTCATCTCCCTTCAAATATATAGCAAATTAGGCGCACAGAATCCCAGACAAGAACGTCTCTCGCATGGCAAGCACGTGGCCCTGCTCCAGCTTCTGCTTCTGCTTTTGCTTCAGCTCTAGCTCGAAACACCTTTGGACGCGCACACACATGTTTGTGAAACTTTTTTGCGACTGCCTTTCTTGTGTGTGTGGCAAAACTTCACCAAATCACTTACAATATTTCGGGACCCACAGTACGTGCAGGGCTTAGGAATTGCTGCTGTTCCTGTTCCGGTTTCTTTGCTGCCTGCAACACCCACTGTCATACGCATCGAAGTATCTGCGACGCTTTCCATCCCTTACCCCACTGCCGCTACTTCTGCTGCTGTTGCTCTTTCCCCGCCGGCTGTTGGTTTTCGGAGTTGCCGCTGCTACTTTGGCAAAGTTAATTTTCTTAGCGTCAAGCGTGAAATCGATATGGCCGCGGGCTGTTTCATAAGTTGAATTGAAACTCTGGAAATTGTTCAGGTTGCATTTTTTTTTATTTTATTTTATTTAATTTTTTTTTTTTTGGTTTTATATATTTTTTTTGTTTTTTTTTTTTTGTGGGTGCGCGTTGCGTGAGTTGATAAATAAAATACTCAGAATTCCTGACTTGGCCGTAGGGATTGATTTTCTTATAAGTATTTCTGTACGCTGGCAAAACTTTGGAGCGCCGGGCGTCGCAAAGGCAACGGCAGTGGCTAATAAAATTTTTTTACTTGTGCTCTTGAGCAAACAAGTTTCGTGCGCTTTTTATAACTGCTATTTTATGTTATGTCTTTCATTTTTTCTACGGTTTTTGGTGTAGTGCAAGTTAAACTTTGCCGCTTTGTGGCGCCCCAGCAAATGAAGTTAATAATAAAACAGTTGCTGGGGTTACTTTAGGGTTGTCGCTGCTCAAAACCGTTGTCCAAATATTTAGCAGTGGCTCAAAGTTTCTGTTTAATTTGAGACCGCAGCAGCAGCCGGATCGCAGCTTTAAAAACTTTTGCCCAGCCATTTTGAATTTGAGATTATTATTATAAACTTTGATTTATTGTCGCACCGACGCCGCCAAGTCGCCCAGGCAGCCATGCCAAAAGATACCGAATTGAATACAAAACGATGAGAGCACACGAGTGTACAACAAAACAAAGTGTTGTGCGATTATTAACATAATGTTTTACAACATTCCTATGCTTTTTTATTTTTTATGCGGCTACAGTCGATAACAAAAGTTTGGCAGCAGCTAACTTTGATAACGTAAAACGAGCTAGAAACATATTTTTCTTGAGAGGACTAGAGTGTCTGCAGAGTGTTGGGGAGTCACAAAAAAGAAAGTTCAACTTACAATGTAGTGCATTTTTTGCTAAAATAAATAATTTAAAAACTACCCAATACTTATTTTCATATTATATCATTAGATATAACGTTATATAGAGAGAGTATTGACAACCGCAGAGTTGATATAATCCTGTTTATCTGTTTATATCCAAACTAGTCTCTCAGTGTTATAAATATTATCAAGCAACAGTATATCATATAGCTGACATAGGAATATTAGGCCGTAAATTAAGTGTTCCTTTAAAAATCATTTGATCATTGAAGAGCAGTTACGAGTTCACTATTCTCCTCATATATCTGCGAAACCGTACACCAAATGGCTCGAGGTACGGCGTTCATGTTGTTAATAGTTCAAATTCAAACGCCAGAATCTGAAACTTGTAATTTAATCTTACTTCTAAAACAAACTACAAGAGTTTATGTATTTAGACATTGTTTATCACCGTATTAAGAGATTTTTATTATCGAAGTCGATTTTCTGGATGTGTTTAACAGGGACAAGGACCAATATTACCAGAGCAGTATACAAAGTTCTATCACCTATTCAGGTGAAAAAAAAAAAAACAATTTGTTTCCTTCCTCCAAAGAATATTTAAAAATAAGTTTTTTTTGGTTGATTTAGATTGAATTCTAAAACCAGCATATAAAAATAAAATAATAATATAAAAAAAGGTCTTCGGTAATCTATAATATATAGTAATCTGTTATAAACTACTATAAATTCAGGGAACATTTTGTTTTCGTAGGATTTTTAGCACATATCTAGAGAAACATATTGCACCCTTTTGCCTTTATTTACAAAGTATGAGTTTCTCAATAGAGATGCACAATGTAGTATGTGCCTGTGGTTGTCAACATTTAGGCTTGATATCTGAGATGACAGCCATGAAATCAGCCTTGGAGATGCGCCTGGAAACTGGGCTAAACTCAGCAGCCGTTTAGGCACCATTTTTATGGCTCATTAGCGCAGACGTGGCAAATACATAGGTGAGCTTAATTTTTGTCAAAGTTCTTTGATCTGCGGCACTCGATGTTGCTGTTCTTTGGTTGCTAATGCCACTGCCGTTGTCCTTGCTAATGATGTTGATGATGATGATGATGATGATGATGATGAGGGTGAGCAGCCAACTAGGAAACCAAGCAACCAAAAACCAACCGCTGGCAAAGCAGCTTCCTACACGTCACGCATACCAAATGAAGTCAAGACACAGTCAGGTTGAGTTGGCAGCTTTGTTGCCAGCCCCATCAGAATGCAGTTAAAACCACCTACAAATTGGTTAATAATTCGACAAGAATCCAACGTCTTAAAATCCAACGACTTACAAAATTTGTGGCCCCTTAACTGCAACTCAATAGTTGTAAGCAAAAAAAGATAAATAACACTGCTTGAAAATTGTGCGAAAAATTCAATAGCAAAATAAACACAAATCGAAATCCACAGAAGTGATATCAAAATTTGCATTGATTTTGTTGAGATTTGGCCACAGCAGCCGAAAAATTAATGCAAAACTTGCAACAAAATTCAAAACAATTTATAAAACAACATTTGCATTTCCAATTGTTTTGGCCAAGTGTTGAGCAAATAGACTGGCAAATCCAATGAATTGTAAACCAAAATGCTGAATAATCGCATGCTCTACAAAAAATTGAAAGAGAAAACAAAATGTTAAGTGAATATACATACATACATATGTATATGTAAATAAATGAAAAATATATGCTTAGAGCAAATATAATACCCATTCGCCCATGTGGACAGCCAGGTCCAGTTCTCGGAACAGAAACGACCTTAGCTTTAGCTGGCACATTGCTGAAGAAGGCTTAGCCATTTTAATATGAAAGTTTAACAGTTGATAAAGGTGCATAAAACGTTGACATTAAGTTGGCTAAACTTAATTAACAGGCAGGGAGTTGTGGAAGAAGGATGTCAGCCTTATGACATGCACTATGACCGGTGCCAGCTGCCGCCTGCTGAGCAGATTGATGGAACATTTCGCATTTTTGACAGCGCTGAGCTGGGTAGCCCATTGGCCTTTTGCTGCGATTTAATTAGACGCTTAGCTTGTTTACATTTAATTTGGTTTTATTTGGTAGCTACTTTAAGCCATTTACACGCATGCATAAATCTTCTGGACGGTCACTAATTATCTGCCAGCCAGAATCAGTTGGTCCCACATTAAAGTCAGTCCTGGCTAATCCCCAGTGCTTATAAAACACACTCACGCCCATACCCACCCGACCATACACTGACAAGCAGCGGCTGGCCCAAAGCATATGTCCCTAGTGCTGAGGTGATAAATTACCATTGGCAAAGGTGTCATATTATAACACACACAAAACCCCAAACATGCGGCACTGGGCTTTTAAATATACCTTAAGCCCAACGCTCGCTCCCCCATTTGGGACGGCAGGATTCATATCCCTCGGCCTGGCGCATAACTAGCGAGTTAAAAGGCAAACAGGGGTATATCAACTGGGGCAGCGACAACCGCAAATCCTAAACCAAATCAAAAGGGTCTGACCTGCTTATCACGGCCATAAAGTCAGTCAGACCCAACCAGCCCAGTTCTGGCTCTCATTTAAACTATTTAATATTGGCACCTGCCCGCCGCTGGCCCCCCCAACACAGCTCGCATGTGGCCTGACACTAGGCCACTTAAATAATTTAAAACTTACCCTGGATATGGCAACGTGACACGGCTTTGCTTACACACAGGTCACTGGCGCACACAAACTGTTTCCCAAGAAATTGTAATCGCATAGCTTTGATTGCTTGACAATATTTATTTCCTTTTTGCATTTAAAAATACACCAAATATTTAGGAAACCTTTAAACAATTAATATTTTAAAAACATTAAAATTAAGTCAAATCCTTTAGGTTCCAATAAATCCGATGTATACATCCACTCTGAAAAAATATTAATTAATATATGACATAGTAATAAATATTAGACATATTGTAATAAATATTTATCTTTATCTTTACACTTCCTAACATTTACAGCAAATGTTTTTTAAAACTAATTGCAATAAATGATTTTAAATTTTTTAAAAATTATTTCGTGAGTCACGTGAATTTCATAAAGTACATCTCTGCTCATGGCCACGAGCCAGCTGGCACACATTTATTTGCGTTACCTTTCTTTGCGATCGTAAATTTCAATTCCAGCCACTTAACATGGTGCAAAAAGATTATGCGACAGCCCCTTAGCCCCTAAATGAAAGCAAATGGCAGACGCGGCCAAGATGAGACACCAAGTACATGGAACTGTTTAAATTGTATGAATTGGCTTGAGGCCCCCGGCTTTTTAACTAATTAAATTGTTGACGCATAAACAAATAAAAACAAGAACAAACCAAAATAAAAATACAAACAACAAAAAACATACAAATAAAAAAATGGGTAAAAGGGCAACAGAGCATTTTTAATATCTTGCTCCCATGTGAGAGTCAATTCCAAGAAAGGAATAAAAAATAAACAGTATGTTTGTGTGTGTGTGTGAATGGTGGGTGTGAGTGTGTATGTGTTTACGCCTTTTAACCCTTTCAAATCAGACTCAACCGCAACGCTCGCTGCTCGTGTAAACACATTAATCATCCAAATGCCACAGACAGAGATCGAAAGTGCCACCGCAGCGGCTCCTTCTGCTCTTTCTGCTCCTTCGGCTGCTTCTGCACCCCTATCTACACAGCGCTGCGGGTAGTTTGGTAATCATAAACAGCACACCGTGTAGGAAATTAAAAGCAAAAACAAGCTCCTGCAAATAAACCGAAAAAAGATAGAAACAAAGGAAAGACAAAAAAAAAAAAAGAGGAAGCGAAACAAACGGAAATAAAGAAACAACGGTCAGGACACGGCCCTGGCACGTGTGATTATCTGTGGCTTGACGTCAGAGCAGTCATACAATATGCAAATACTTTTGTTTCCCAGTGTAGCTATGCAAATTGGCTTTGTGTGACCTCCGACCGTTCCTGCTACCCGCTGCACAGCCACAACATTTTGTACGTTTTGTGGTTGTGCTCGTTTCGCATTTGCCGTCTGCTCCACAACAGTTATTATTACATTTAAACTAATTGAGTTGATTAGAGGAAATTGAGCAAATTCAGATTCAATGCAATTCAACAACATCAAAAGGTACAACAAGTTTTTAACACACGACAAACTCATTTAAAATTTATAATCAGCGATTTAAAATAATAAACAAACCGATAAGAAAACTTGTTTTTTCCGTGACCTACCCCAACTTTGTCAGCTTATCAGAAAGCTTTTTTCTTATCGATAGAAATGACTCAAGAGCCCTCTTCCCACTTCCACTCACTCTCTTTGCGTAATTTGAACTGCAAGTCCAATAGTTGAGTAAAATGTGTTTTTTATAGCGTATCGCCGGATTAAGGCTAATAGTATATTATCTTAGCGACTTTCACGCATTATCATGATTATTATGCACAAGAACTGTCAACTCATGCTTAGTCAGCACAAATAATTTTGACAATAAGCATGAGACTTAAAAAAACAAAACGATATATATGTATGTTTGCTTAATAATGTAAAACATGTATTTATTGAAACTAATTAAGTGTCATTGAAGAATAATCTTATATATTACATATTATCGAACTGATCTTTTACTTACTTTACAAAAAAAAAACTAAAGATTTTTCTTAACCTCGTATCAGAGCTGTTAAGATCTGTGAACTATACGGGCTCATGCTCGACTAGGTCAAGAAACTTATAAATTTTTATAGACTTCTTTTCTTTTGTTACTTTCATACTTTGTGCAACTTTTAAGTGCTCTGTGTTTTTTAAATAGACCAAGATTTCCTATTATACTCTGGTAATTCAACAATAATGATATATAAATGCAGTTTTAAACATACATTTATAGACAACGGTTCCCTTATATTAAAAAACCCGCTTATTTTCAATTGATTATTAATTAATTAATATCTGCCATAATATAAGAGCTTAAAATCGGCTTATAAAGTTAGTTACAAACACTTGTTAACTTCTGGTTAACCTATGCGAAGAGTATTACTTAGTCGAGCGTAATTTTTTAATGGAATATTATTAGCTTTTTGAGTCGTAGTATATTAATGATGTTCGTTCTTAATCGATCTCTTGAGTTGCTATTAAATGTAACCGCAAGAGTGCAATTGAAAAGAAGAGCTAGACTCAAATATACCCTCGATCTATTAAAATTACACATTTGTACACAATAATTAAATGATATATTCTTGAGTTAAATATATGTATGCTAGAAGTCGAAGCTTTGTCTTTTGCAAGTAATATTAATAGTAATAATCGAGGGCATCCGACTAAAAGATACCGTAACTTACATACTTACGTACGTTTTCAATATGTTTATTTATACTATTGGAGAGAAATGGTGAAGGTATCCGAAAATTCAAATGTTCCTGAACTATGTAAGTATCGGTGTCGGAGACTACCATCAACTTATATTTACAATATTATGGACTCTGAATACCGATACACCAATCTGTATATACATATGTTAGTATTTATATATAATTATATACACACATACATATAGACAAATATTTATACCCTGCTGCCACAAGTTAATGAGTTTCAAACTGCGATTGTGAGTAGATTAGGAGTCTTTCACATAAATATTTATTTGGCGCGAGTTTCGAAGGATGTTAATGTACTTTCCATAGTTATTTACCGTAATGGGCGTGTATACCGTACACAAATATTTCGTCCTATCAAAAAATTCAAACAAATCTTGTACTTAAACGTAAGACTACACGATGTAGTACATACATGTTCAAGATATCTCCTAGTCGCGAACTCTCGACTGCAACAATCGTACTTACAATTTTCAATAGAATATTTTTATTAAAAATTTTTAATGCGTTTAGCGGCAATAACTCATTACAAGCTGATTAGCTTGCTCAGTTGCACAGTTCAATCCACGAAAAATATGTCCGGAGAGCTTAGCACCCGCCGATAAGCGGCGCAGAGCAGCGCAGTCGTCTAGCTGGCTTATCTAATCACCATTGTTCGAGCACTTGGCCCATCCAAGTACAAAACAGCTCGACAGCTTGGTACGACGGAACAGTCAAGCATTGGCCATAGAAGTGAACAGCTGGCTTTATTTATAAAAATAATCTTAAGATAGTGATGTTATTGTCTATATATATACAATTTCACTTCTAACTGAAAGACCATCATGTTTTTGGAAATTGTGGCGCTGCTGTTGACCGTACTCCTCGTATGGGACTACCTGACGATGAGGCGTCAAAACAACATGATGGCTGCGGCTGGAATAAAAGGACCTCCTCAATTTCCACTGCTTGGCAATGCGCCAATATGTATGATGGGCGAGTCCGCTGAAAGTAGGCAGTTCAGAAATATTCAGTATATAGATAAGCAAGCCAATAAGCTGATATTTAAACTTTATTGCAGCTATGCTGGATTTGGAAACGCGATTAATTGAAAAGTATGGCAAAAATATACAGTTGACCATGTTCCACGAGTACGGTTTTATCACCGCCGATGCGAGAATGATTGAGGCTATTTTAAGCAGTCAGCAGACGATTACGAAGAATAATCTATACAATCTGCTGCAATGCTGGCTGGGCACTGGTCTGTTGCTAAGCACAGGCAAAAAATGGTTCAGACGCCGCAAGATCATCACGCCCACATTTCACTTTAAGATACTCGAGCAGTTTGTGGAAGTGTTCGACCAGCAGAGTGCCATTATGGCGGAGAATCTGTACGATCGAGCCGATGGCAAGACTGTGATCAATATGTTTCCAGTCGCCTGTTTGGCTGCCTTGGATATTATAGCCGAGACGTCCATGGGCGTGAAAATCAACGCGCAAGGCGAGCCCAACTTTCCCTATGTGCAGTCAGTGAAAATGTAAGTGGATAAAATATCTGGAATACATTCGAACTGCAACTGTGTGATCTTTCAGTGTGTCCAACATGATGGCTGAGCGTTTTATGAATCCTCTGCAGCGTTTCGATAGCACCATGCGCATCTTCTTTCCGCTACTCTACCGCAAACTGAACCAGCACATCAAGTCTATGCATGATTTTACCGACAAGGTCATCTCGGAGCGCCGTGATACCCTACAAAAATCCTTAAAGGAGCAAACCTTCACAGGTGCTGAGGAAAACGACGTAGGCAGCAAACGTCGCATGGCGCTGCTGGATGTGCTGCTGCAGTCTTCAGTGGATGGACAACCACTGAGTAATAACGACATTCGCGAGGAGGTGGATACATTTATGTTTGAAGGTCACGACACGACAACCAGTGCCATCTCCTACACGCTCTATCTACTGGCAAGACATCCAGAAGTGCAAGCCCGCGCATTCCGGGAAATCGTTGACGTCATTGGCGCTGACAAGTCCAAGCCTATAACCATGCGGGATCTAGGCGAACTAAAGTATTTGGAGTGCGTAATTAAGGAATCGCTGCGCTTGTATCCACCAGTGCCCATGATTGGCCGCCAATTAACAGAGGATGTTACGCTAGGTAAGTGCACCAGTAGCAGCGTGTATCTTAAATGCCCCTAATGCTAATTCCCTCACAGATGGCAAGCGATTCCCCGCCTTGACAAACATCATAATGCTCACCTACCACGCCCAGCGCGATCCAGCATATTTCCCTGACCCAGAGAAATTCAATCCGGAACGTTTCAGTTCGGAGACCAGCAGCAACATCGATGTCTTTGCATATGCCCCCTTTTCGGCAGGTCCTCGCAACTGTATTGGCCAAAAGTTTGCAATGCTCGAGATGAAGAGCACCGTCAGCAAAATGCTGAGGCATTTCGAGTTGCTGCCCCTGGGCGAACCTGTCCAACCTATTATGAACTTGATCCTACGCTCTTCAACTGGCATTAATCTAGGACTAAAGCCACGTGTTTACTAAGTCTTATTTAACTGTTTTGATACTTAATTTATACAGGGCATTAAATATTAAATGGGCTAGAGGAGGTGCTAAATGGGTTATAGCTGTAATAAAGTTATTATTTATAAGAATTATCTTTAACATTGTTCTACATTGTTTCTACATTGTAGAAGTATGGGCTGTAACAAAATTTATCAGTGGTCCAATTCACAGTTCGATCAAGAACACGATTTTACTAGATTCATTTTGGTTAAAACACGGTTCATCATATTTTTTCCCAATTCAAATGAAACAGTTAAATTAAATTATTTATAACAAAACATATTTTTTTATTTTCAACTGTAAGAGGAAAAATAGGGCAATTTATGTTTGAAGGTCTAAGTTAACTGCTCTACTGTATTCATTGAAGGCATCGCTAAAGCAAACTAAAAAGTAAAATATATTTTTCTGTACTAAAATAAAGTTGGTAAGAAAAAAATCTAAATTTATATATTTCATATTGCACTTTCGACAAGAATATTTGTAATTGTCTAATTATAGACATAATTACTAAACGTTACTTAAAATTTTTTAAAACGAATTGTGCAAAATTAAATGCGGAATTAACCGTTGCTGACTTAATACCTTGTACTGAAATATTAAGTTATAAGTATTTACAATAAAATGTGCTAATTCTGATGGAATGAGTTTCTTATGTTTGGTTTGTTTCCCAAATTATAATATACATATATGTTAAAATCACGTTTTTAAAGAAGCTACCTCAAGAAATGTAGCATAACAAATAAATATACAATATGTAAAAATTCAAAAGGTCTTACCCGGCATTGCGCGGAAAAGTGTTGACTCTTCAGATTTTAGTTATATCATTAATTTTCCAGCCTGAGCCCCCCTTGTTAAAGAATATTTTTCGTAAGCCTTTCGCCCATTCAACTTCCATTTTCCACCCATTTTCCATAAGTGGATGACAAATTTTTCGTGAAACCATAAATCAACGCAAAGTAGATAAATCAAAGTTATTCAAACCCGAAACGCGGAAGAAGTCTACACATATTACACACTTCTATTGTCTTTATCAGCAAAGTAAACTAACAGGATTTCAAATTTTCTTTTAAATTAAGTAATTATCTTCTAATAACGACCTTGAGTATTTATGTAGAGTACTCCACAGTAAGTTATTTACTCCCCCCACTAACACACACACATACCCACATTAAAGCTCTCCACATAAATGTAACCCAGAATTTGTCTTCAATAGGTGATAACTCACTTGGCTAATATAGTTATTGGGCAGTCTTCAGGAAAAGCTGTCAATATAAATCACTGGCACGCACTCGCTATTCCCAATCAGAAAGAGAGCCAGACTTTTAAGCTAATTAAATTATATATACGCACCTCAGTGGTGGAGCAGAAGATATGACTGTCAGCCGGACTGAGACGGGCAAACAAATTGCGGAACTGTAACCAAAGTGCTGGACAAGAGGCACGCCCAGGCACGCCCAGTGCCCTATAATAAGCCACTTACTCGAGCAACTGCCGCAGCATAAAACTTTTGCACTACTTTGAAGAGTTTTTTGTCTCCGTTTCATGGCGAGCCAACAATAAGTTGACAATTTGCAAGTTATGAAAGTAAATAAGTGAAATAGTTTTAGCCGATGGCCGACCATCTCTTCCTAGAGATGCCTCCCCCACAATGCGCCAGCCCTGCCCAGTTCCATACGAAAACTTCAGCAAATAAACACGACTTGCAACAAATTGAAATGATGTATTAGGCCGCAGGGGATTAACGCCCAACTAATAAATCTTTTTGCGAAGAGGGAGGCCAACATGGCCAACAGTCAAATATCCTGCTAAGGAACAGTCTCCCCGTATATTTGAAAGCCTGTTCACTAGTTTGAGTGCTTACTGTATGCATTCATATATGTATTAATAGGACAGTAAATGCTCTTATCAGAGCAGTCGGTCGTCTTTTCCATATGCTTCCAACTTCACGCTTTCATGCAATTTCTTGGGCTCCGTTTCTGTCGTCTGGGTCAATAAACCCACCAATTTTTTGAGCAACTGAAGCTGGAGGCTGAGGACATTTAGTTGACATATAGATTTGTGTGTTGCGTGTCGAAATGCGTAGATAATTCGAGTAATTTGAGTTCTGTGCAAAGGACATAAATTCTAGTCTATCTGTCGATGTCATTTAGGTGGCTTTAATGATGGAGAAGTCCCAAGTTCTCGGCCAAATTAAAGTGATTTAGGCAGACAAACACAATTTTATTTCAAGGATTTAATATTCTTTTAATTAATGCAAATTAAGATGGACGTGTCTTAAAAATCTATCAATCTGTTCGATAAGCTTACATAAGGTTAAATAGAGAGAGAAATAATATTTAATTAAAAGAAAACACTAAGTTTTTAATAATCATTTGGATTCAATTAATAATAATAATTATGAATAACATAATAATAATATAAACTAACAGGCACAATGGCCTTCTGCTTAGACCATCCATACAACGTCCATAAACTAGCATAGGACTTGAACCCAAATCCTTTTTAACTGTTTTTATATTTCAAAGTTGAATGGTAAAGACCTTATTATTTTTAACTACCGATAGCTTGGAAATTTATCGATTTGCAGAAACCAAAACCTTAGTATTAAGTATATCCTTCTCAAAGGTATAAATATGTTGTTTATCTAATATTCATAAATTCTCTACTAACATTTTGTGAGCTTGATGCAAGCTTCTATGAAAAGTATAGATAAGTTACGTATTTTTTTTATTCACATCTTATTAAAAACTAGATGTAAATATATATAAAATAAATACGAAAGATTGCATGGTGCAAAATATGCGAAGGTACAAAGCTTGACAGGCAGATATGCAATCCCTCGGTAAATTTCCGAATGATTTGTAAATACTGTATTATATAGGTTTCTGAAGTGTCCATTCATAATTATATGAATACATACGTTTATTATAAATATTTCACTTTCAAGCCCCAAATAATTATCTTAAAATATCAATATGATGAGCATAGGACACCAATCTTATACGCTGTACTCTTGAACAATCTGCATTAAAAATGTTTGCCTATAATTGATAAATAAACGCTCAAGCTTGATTTATTTTTTTACATTTATTATTGCCATTACGATAATATGAAAAGTTTGTACAAAGAGTTGGGACATCCGCGGGTATCTGCGAGTCGTGCACTCTTTTCTTGCGCATTCTTACTCAATAAGAAGATTTGTGAGCAATCATTAAAAATCAAAGCACTGCGTAAGTTGAAACTGAGCTCCCTCCCACTCAAGGCCATGAAGAAACGGAAAGCATATAGCACATTAATTGCTTTTGACATTGCGGGGTGTCCAGAGAACTTCAAAGTAAGTACTGAAATAGTCATCATTTTTTTGGAAAGCCAAAATTTAACTTAATTGCATCATGGAGCTGACGTCAGCCGCACATTCGCCATGTACAATTACGGAGTTGTCGTTGTTGTTGTTTTTTTTTGGGCAACGTTGACGGTCGGTTGTGGCAGCGACTGCTACTGCCGTTGAGTGGCCAATGCCAGTGTGGAGTCCAGGATATGGAAGTATATTTGGCAGTCTGACGGCAGCGCACTGGCTACGTTCATTTGCCAAGCGCATTGTGTGTAGTGATGTGAAGTGTTTGGCACTGGCCAACAAAAGCTGTCAATCCAGAGCGAATACAAAAAAATAAAAATAAAAAACATTAAAAAAACGAAGAAAATGTTAAAAGTGTCGTCTACGCAGCGCTACAATAACAATAAAGTCAACAATAATAGCAACGATACAACAAACAACAAACGCCACAATAAGCGTGGTATAATAGCAAAAGCTTTTCATGTGAGTTGAGTTCAAGTTGCTTTTCGGGGGGGTAGAAGAGACCCCGGGTCGGCCTGGCATTTTGTCAGTGTATTTGGTGCGTTTGATGAGGCGTGACACAAAAATTGGAAATTTATCTTTGATCTTTTTGTGTAACACTCGATGGAAAATACAATCCGAAATGAGACAATGTCCTCGCTACCCGTGTCATCAACACGTTGCCTATGAGACTGAGGCGCTTAGATGTCAGCGACAGGAAAAAATAACAATACAAAAATTAAAATTCGAGTTGAGTTAAGGAAACAAATTGATGTTACAGCTTCACAGTGTGAGTTGACTTAAACGTAGGAAGTGTAATAAAATAATCTAAGAATATTGCAGTCGAATGCAGCTGAATGCGTAATACTCTGTTCATGGCGCAATTACTTATTAAGCCGTTAGGTAACCCTACCTCTATGTGGGATATACAGAAATCGGTTTTTTTCACGAATAAAGGATTCTTAACGCTATTTCTTACATTTTTTCCTTGTATTCACAAACCCGCAAGAAGGCTTTTCTATGTTTCCCAATAATGTGTTTGTAAGTCATCTGCCACCATATTTTTCATTACTCAGCTGCTCCGCATCAGAATTGACTAGGCGCAACATTGCCCGCTTGCTGACCGATTTGCCTGAGATGGCAACTGCTTGACTTGGCCATTTGTATGTTATCTCTTAGCTAATTAGTTTTATAATTATGTGTTGCGCGATATAATTTGCTATGATATATGCCTGACACAAACAGAACCAACACACAGTCTCTCAATGCAGCGCAAGTTAAAGACATGGATAGAGAGATGGCTCCCGCCCCAAAGACAATTGCAAGGGACAGCTAGCAATTTGTTGTGCCTGCTTCTGTCGCTATTGATTGTCTGGCACTTGAAGTGCCATTTGGTGTTGTTTATAGTGTTGTTCTACTTGTTGTTTGTCCGCCACTTGGGCGACAGCATTGTCCTCGGCCAAGGACCGTGCAACAAAATAAATTCCTGCCCACTGAAGCGCACAAATTTAATGTAATTTTTTAAAAAGCCATTTTTTTTAGCTAGCCAGGCTTCGATAAAACGTACTTATATGTGCACACATGTACATATATTTATATATACATATAATATAAAAACCAAATATATAGTATATATATATTTTATCTGTTCTCGGCCAGACCAGAATTTCAACTTGAATTTATGACAGTTGCCGCATACTTGACATGTGCGCTGGTTTCGGCTGTTGGGTGCCATCTTTGAGGCTTTCCTACACCTAGTGCCTGCACCATCATCTACTCCACAATAATGTCGCCAATGTGACGCTACAAAATTAGCAGAAAAACAAAAAAAAAACAACTTAAAGCTACTTACATTCAGGCATATCGCTCCACAATTTTGCCAGTTACTTTTTTTCACTTTGTAGCTGATAAGATTTTTGCTTTGCTAGTTTTTTAACTTACTCAGTTCGTGGTGGCAAGCATATTGTTTTTCTCCGCTTTTTCTTGAGTTTTTTTATGGTACGCTTCTACACAAACATCGACATAAAATCTCAGTCACTCTGTCCTTCTTTTTTATCGGCCAGGGATCGCAGCGTTCGCCGTTTTGGCCAAAATGTGGTCTTAAGTTTAAGAACAGTTCCTGTCCGAACTACGCAAGCGATAGACTATTTTGTCCAATGATTTTAAAAGCGGCTTTAACAATCTCTGCTCATTATGGTAAACTATCAAATATTTTTTTGTCACATGTTTTCTCACAATTTTTAAGACTTTTAAATATTGTTCGTAGAAAACCGGATTATCTAGAATTACTTCATAGATAAAGTAATTAATATTATTATTACTACTATTTTATTCTAAAAGCTGCGACATTTTTCCTAGTTTCAGCTTAATAAGAAGACAAATCGAAAAGAGTTCGAATATAATTTTGATACAAATAAAATTAAAAATTTATTTGCTTAATGCCAAGGACAATTTTAAAGCCCCAATCCTAGGAGTAATTTTTTTTTTTTTTTTAATTCCTTAAGATGACAACTGCCTTTTTCCCTTTTTGGAATTATTTGCGATCATATTTTGAAGATAACACGAATCCAGCAAGGTTTTGAACGGTCTTCCACTTAGTTAACTAATTCAGTCTGGTCATTTTTGCTTTGGATGGATCCAGTTTTCATTATCGGATCTCAATATCATTGTTCGCAATCTTGTCTTTCATTGTGTCACATAGGTCGGAGAACCAGTTAAAACAAGCAAACTTTCATTTTGGTTTTTAAGTTAATCATAAAAAGCTAGTATACAACATTAAGAATCTTTTAACTCTTGCAAAAATACATATATAACTTGACAATATTTCATATTCACACTTTGGAATAAACTTAACTGCCAAGTAACACCCAGCTCAACTGTTGATTCATTATCCAGAGCGAATCACTCAATTTCCAACCTTTTGGACTTTAAATGGGTTGAGTGTGTCACTTGGAAAGCAATTTAGCTATCTACATCTTCGGCCAGATTTCACTGGCCTTTCACAGGCCGCACACTTTCTGGCCTATTTGCAATAATTGAATTTCACATTGTTGGTAGCCGAGAGCGGCGCACAAAAGGTAACAAAACTGTGCCCCTAACTTAGCACAAAGACAGCGATGTACTGGGAACTGGGGGCGTGTCCTTTGATGTAGCAAATTTCTCGGACACTGAGCGCCTAATTACTTTATTGGTGACCTTTTTGTGTTATGTTCCCAACCCCTAAAATACATTTGCTTGCAACTGCCAAGGCTCATCATTTGGTGACGGGGGCGACAGGGCATCTAACCTTTCAACTCCTTTGCCCAGCAAGGTTTCAATTAAGAGGCGACAGTCTGAGGGCCAGTTTGGTGTACTATTAGCAAGTTAATTTAATTATAAGCAATGGTGCCAGCTTGAGGGTTTCTTGTTTTTGGATTTGAGCGCAGAAAAAAAAAACTAATTTTGCATGGCATAATAGAAAATTATAATTTGTATTGGGGCTAACCATGAAGAGTTGAGAGCTCGTTGTTGGCTGCTAGGAAAACTCAATTCCGCAAACCTCACACCACACAGCGAGCCAAATAAACATGATGTTGCATAATTTGAGGCGTACCTAATAAATATACACACAATATATATATATATATATATATCGCATTAATCTGTCTGAATGAATTCAGTGTATTACTTAAATAACACAAATATGACCGAGGAAAAACAATATAGCTACTGGGAACAGAAACAGAAACCCACATACATATGCACATAAATCCATATAAGCTACATAGCTTGTGCGAAGTACAACAGGAGCAACGGTCACAGGACACGTGTGCCCAGGTTTATCAATTTTCATTTATGGATCACCTCGAATGGATGTTGTTATTGTCCAAAATTTGAGCATGGAATGTTTTCTTTCTGCTGTTGTTGTTGAAATTGTGCCTGTCATTCTGCTTGATTGGCTACTAAATACATTTTGAGTTATGAGCTGATGTTGCCACCATTTGCAGTGCGGTAAAGGTAAGGGTAAGTTCTGGTGTGGGAGTTGGATGCTTGAATGGATGTAAGTACGCATTGTGCGTGCGTGCGTGAGATTTTGCGAAACGATAAATATTGAATTATTTGCAGACAATCATCCAAGTGTTCCTGAAGGTTTGTGTGTGCGTGCTTATCTGTGTGGGCTAAGGCATACACAATTAAGGACACAGTCGATGGATAATCAAGCAAGTGCAAAATAATTAATTAACTAGTTGACAACAATGGTCACGAAGTATAAAAAATAGTTCATCTCTTTTAAGTGCACACGCCTAAATTTACAATTTTCAATAAACCGTATTTTCTATTTCAAGTTAGTTGACATTAAAAACATTATGAAAAGCCTTTTTCTCATATATATACCTACACTCAATTTATCCCATATTTATTATTTATCTTTTTATTTACAAGAATCAAATTACTTAAAAAAAAAAAAAGGAAGCCTGCGCAACGCGTTATGAAATGAGACTTTGCATTTAGAAGTTGCCGAAAAAACTCGTTGCCCATTATAAAAAGTTTTGAAGTTTTAATTGTTAACTAAAATCATCCCGTAATAACTAAATCATAATATGAATGAATCATATTTAAACAAAATTATAATGAAGCAACTTTGTAATTCTTTATATAATTCTAATCAATACACATTTATATATCCATTATCACAATGAAGAAATAACAAGTTTTTTACGTGTCTTAAATCCATAATTTAATCGTTTTAATAAAACGTTTTTTATCATTTTTTAGTTTTAAAAGCATTACTCGAAGCACTGCGCTCAGTACAAATTAAGAGAAATTTTTGGCAAAGGTAAACAAAAGAGCTTATAAGCTGTTCGCTTCGTTCTAACAGAAAGCTTTCTGTTTGGTAACAGTTGTCTGCTGTTTAACAGTGCGCTGTAGAGCAGCAACTAAGCAGTCACATAATCAGCCGTTACAACGATTCCAATTGATTTGCAAAAGCTGCTATCAAATGTGGGCAACATTTTTGTTGCCAATGTGTGAATGTAAAAGAGCTCAATGTATTTTATGACATTTATTGCATGTACACAATTTATAATTCTCATGTCGTAGGTGCTGCAATGAAGTTAACTTGATGCATGCCACTTGAACACCCAATCAAGTGAAACAAGTTCATAAATGGGCTCCATGGTAAACACTATGGAAGTCAGCGATTATAAAGCACGCACACAGCAAATTTAAATAATTTTCCCAAAAAACATGAATACACGAGTACAGATGTGTGTAAGTGTGTATATTGGCGCATACAGAGCAAATAAAATCACATGCACATAATTGCAATTTAATGTAAAAGCAACAGCACTCGAGCATATCAAGTGGGGAATGGACTTCGGACTGCCAAGCCAGCAAGTATTTGTAGTCAATATTTGATATTTGCACAGATGTTCAGCTGGCAAATTGAATATGGATTTTACATAAAATGCATAGACACACATTCACAACAAGGCTGATCTCGATGATGAACAAAAAAGCCAAATATATATGTGCTGTAAGTAGATAAATATTAAAGTGGACTGGCCGAAAACCAAATTGAAAGCCGCAGCTAGAGACTGAGTATGCCACAACCTTTTACTGACCTCAATACAGGCAACTATGGGAGGAGGGTGTTGAGAAACAATTGTATTGGTTGCGATACAATCTATGTTGACCCGCAGCCTGGTCACATGTGCCCAAAGTCGCCTCAACTTGAATCAATAAATGCATGTAACATTATTTTCCAATCAATTAATTTTCGGGTCACTAGATTTGTTTACTACGTAAGCCTGGGCTGCACTTGTAGCCCAGCCCAGCCAGTTGAGACGGATCAGCGCCTCTGAGTTGACCAATGAACTGGTGAGTAAATCATATGGAATGATTTTATACATACACACAACATACGCACACACACACACACACACGTACACACATCTACCAGAGTATTACAACAACAGGCAGTCGTTGAGCATAAATGTTTAATCAAATGAAGCATGCACAAATTGGGGTTCACTTTTGGGTCCTGAGTGTCCTGTCCAGTTCTGACCTGTCTGGTTGCTGATTTAATAAACATAAAATGTGTCAGCATTGTAAAATTATTTTGTCGCCCTCAGGCGCAAACAAAGAACAACAACAACAACAACAATGTGAGTCAGCAGTCAACATCAACAGCAACAACAACAACAACAATCGGCTACAAAGTGTAGCCTTAATGTGTTTGTTTTTGGGTGAGACTAATTTTTTGCAATTTTCCAATACATTGAACGCCGCGCCGCCTCTTTGCCCGACATCAGCTGCACCGTTGCGATGCGTCGCGTCGCGTGCATATCACTGCGTATACGTAATATAATTCTTTGTGTCAGTCAATTTGCAGTCACTGCCAGTACAACAACAGCAACACCAACAATAAAAGCAACAAAAATGGAGCGTAACGCATCAGAGGGGCATCTGCTGCGGCTGATAGCAAGCCGCGGCTGTTGCAGTGTGCAAATTTGTTTTATGTAATGAGCAATAAATATTAAATAATTGAATTCAATATGTTATTGTGGTTGCAAAATATGCAATTCGACAGGCAATTGTTAAAATACAAATACACATTCACGAGTACAAGTGATTATAGTAAAGCTGCAATGTTGATTTATACGTATGTATACAAATATATTTGTCAGGAATATATTTTGTTGATTTTTTAAATTTAAAACCATCAGCTATTTTTATTGTATTCATTTTAAATGATGAATGACCCTTTCTGCCTTCCAAATGAGGTACTTGTGAGCATCGATAAGCATTTCAATTAAAGCAAAAGTTAGGAAATATCAAAATCTCTGCGCACTATTTTTCTTTTATCTAATGATATTTGTTCAAATTAAAAAATGGTTTATAAATAAATATTAAAAAAAAAATCGTTTTTGCAGTGAATGATTAAGAAGAAAGCTTGGCTTACCCTATTTATTTTGTATGCATTTTATTTTGATATCAATTCTCATATTTGTTTTTTTCTTTATTACTTTTGCAGGCAGACCTTTTTGTACTTATAAAAGCTTAGAGGTTTGTGTATGCAATCAAAGAAATATTAAAGATTTAAATATGATTCGCAACATTTTGTGTTTTTCTCAAATCTTTGGTTTTTATATACACTACTTTTAATATTTTAAATGTTGCCTTTAATGAAAGGAATGCTTAGTTTTGAGTGAGTAGTCAAAGCATTTGAATACCAATAATATCAATGAGAAAAAGGGATTAAGCTCTCAGGTCACAAATAAATTCATGGACAAAAAAAAAAGAATAAAGCGTACCAAAATTAACAAGAGTTCGTCATATAAGCGCCCAATTAGCCTGTATTTATTTATATATATGTATTAAGAACAATTTAAGTTAAGTGGTTACCTTTAAGCCAGCAAACATCTAACCCAAGCTGATTGCTTGATTTCTGAACATAGAGGATAACTGAAAGGATAACCATGATAAGCCATAAACTCATCACTCATATCTTGGTGTAAAACCGACTGAGTGCTTTCTAATATGTTATTATCTGATGACTACATATGTAAATACCCATTAAGCCATGCAAAGTTTCAGACTCGCGTAGCTGTTGTCAGGCAACGGAGATCCGAGAAGCAACTCTACTAGTTGTAATTAAAGTTTAACACGGGCAACTTTTCAGCATACAGACGACAACAACGGCAGTTGGCCAGCGGGGAGAGGGGAAAGGGGTTGCATAGAGTCGAGGTCTATGTTGATGCCACGCTTTAGATGGCCCCTTGATAGCAATGCAAACTTTTTTGGGAACATTTCTATAATAATGCGCCGCTGGCGAATGCGAGCGAGAAAGCGTGTGAGTGTGTGCGTGTGTGTGTGTGTGTGTGAGTGTGCTTCCAATTCAAATTCATAGCCAAAAACGCAGCAGAACGCACACGCACAGGATGTAAAGTTTTCGCTTATCGTTCCAGCAAAATGTTAATATTTGTTGAAACGAAAAACGAAATATGAAAAACTCACAGAAGCTCAAAAGCGGAGACTATGTGTAAATATATAAGCCGCATAAAATGGTAATTATAAAACTAAACTACAACAAATACACAAGCAGCTAACTGTTATCTGTAATAGATTTTGTTGTTGTTTTTACTTTTTGGGTGCGGTTGAGTGTCAGCTCTCTAAATCTCTCGCCCCCTCTCTCACACACTCTCTCTCTCTCTCTCACTTCTGTGGGTGCAACTGTGCGTATGATTATTATTGTAATAATTGTACAGCCACCAGTAATACCACTGTCTTTGTCTATTTTAATGACTTTTCTTTGGAAAATGACGAAAACTGTTTTGTGGTTTTGGCTTATTGTGGTTCGTTAACATTTGCTCGCCAAGTTTTATTTGCTTTTGATAAAGTTACCAGAGTGCTATGCGAACAGCAGCAACAACTAGTATATACATGACTCCTGGCGTTTGTTAGCTTTTATATACAATAATTTTATGTATGTATGCATGCATGTTGGGGAAGCATAAAAAGCAAGTTCATTTTACATTTCAAAAGCGCCTCTTGTTATGCTACATATAGCACACCTGCCAACTTAACCACCCCAGGCACCCCACCCTCTAACCATCTAACCATCTAGCCATCCAACCGCCTCTGTCCAGTTGGGAGCAAGCATTTGTTTTCATGCATTTCTTTATGCTCTTTAGCATTTACATTTATTGTTGTTTTTAATATTCTTTTGTTGCGGATTAAGTATTTATTATCATACGCACCAAGTGTTTCCGACAAAAACAAATAAATGTTTTATATGCGCATATACACGAATACAATTTGTGTGCGTGTGTGTGTTGGCAATAGTTTTTCCTGCACTTTAGCTTGGCTACCATAAGTAGTTCGCCTTGCATACATACATAAGTGTTGTATATCTATCTCTGGCTGAGTGTGTGTGTGTGTGTGTGTATTGCCATTGTAAAAGCGCTCTGAAGTGCTAGCCCTCCCAGCTCTCCCTTGTACTTCAACTGCCGCCCCCTCTTTGCTGTTGCCTTGCCAACTGTCGTTTGTAAGCGTTTTTTGCTGCCTGCTCTAAAATATGTTTTATTATCGTGTAACTCGCTTGTTGTAGGTAAGTTTATATGGTTATAGAAATACACATATACACAAATAGTATGTTATATGGTCCCACATACAACTATTCACTTTTGTGGTTTTATTGCCTTGAGCCATGACCTAGTAACTTGTGTGTATATTTCCTTTCTGGTTAAGCTGCTTTGGCTTTTCAAATTTATTTCTGTATTTATCCAATGCTTGGATTAGGGAAAGGTACAAATAGCAAATAAACCTTTTCAGCGGCAGTTGATTAAACAATTGCAACGCCATTGAACATAATTAGAAAAATTTTATGTCATATAGTATGAGTCAGAGAATTTACTACTATTTAAGAAGTAGACTCTCAATACTAAAAGTTATAAAAAATATAAAACTGGAGTTAAAATTACTTATTTCCAAGAGGTGTTTAACAAATTACGAATATTCATATTTGAGATAATGTTGATTGGCTAATGAGTTGCTAGAGCGGAAACTTCAACCTTCTAGGGATAATATATGAATATGCCAGAGAGAAAAGTATAAATTAATCAATTAATTAGGTAAAGCCCCGATGGTTAAATTTCAGTAATCTTCTCATCTGAAAGTAAATGAATAAAAGAAACTATTTTAAATAACGATAAAAGGATTTTTTAAATGTTTTAGCCGTTAATTTCATTAAATATATATAATAAAAAACTCAAAATTTCTTTTACCATCTTATATTTTTTTTGTTTTATTGTTTATAAATTTTTTAAGTATGTAGTCTTCTTTTTTCTTGTAATCTTGGCTTATATCTTGGGTCAAATAACTTAAATATTTTGAAATCGATTTTAAAATCACAAAATTGACTAAACAGAATTTTAGATAATTACGTAGGACAACAAGCATAAATATAATACTTGGATTAATTGAAAATATTTTGATTTCAAAGGTTAGCATATTATTATCAGATTTTATTTAAACCTAAGAAAGAATTTAATTAAAATCTATGTTAGTACATATATTTTATTATCTATAATATTTTACAAATAAAAGAAAATAAATAACATATGTGGACTTTAAATAAATAAATCAATTATACTGTCAATTTTCTCTGTGTTAGCCACAGAGATGTTAGCTTAACTATATAGTTTCGCATGGCCCTCAAATAACTATAGTCCATAAATCACTTATTGTTAGCCAGACTGTTATGTTTCAGCTGGTAGCTCAGGCTTTGTCTAATTAATTCAACAAAACTAACGGACAAACTTTTTGGCATCTTATAAATTTTAAAATGCTTAACTGTAGCTTGAATGGGTCCCGAGCCCGACCCCACTCCGAGCCCTCCCAGTCGTTTTAATGGCATGTTGCTAATCGAATTTCATGGCGTCTCCCGTTTGCTTATTTGAATTTCTTAATTTTTTTTTTCGCTCATGACAGTTTAGTTGGCAGTAGTTGACTCTTTTTTTTAGTTGAAGTCGCGCTCAAGTTGAAAATCCATTTAGCGTAACTCAACACTTAAGCATATTTCGCAGAGCTGATCCTGCTGCTGCTTGCGAGCTGCTTCTGCCGTTTTTATCAGCTCTAATATAAACTTACAGTCAGCTGACAGCTTTTTTAATTTATTTCATTAAAAATTTGTGCGCAAAACTTTTTCAATTCGCATGCAAAGCGACAGATTCTGTTTCCTCGGCTGCTGGAATTATATGAGGGGTTGGTGCCTGGCAACTCTGGAGTTGATTAGTTGTGCGTTTTGGGTTGATTAAGTCGCATTAACAGGCATTAACCTTAACCCCAGCATTACCCCTAAAAAAGGTTAACAACTTCAAAAGGCGCAACAACTCATCATTGAAAACTGAGCGTGTGGCAGACAAACAGATAGACAGACAGACATAAAAACAAACGTACAAAACTAATGCAAAGAGCAGCTGCACACTTGACTTTTCCCACAAATGCCCGCAGGCTGAACCCAGCAGGAGCCACCCACTACCCACACCCACCCACACCAACGACAACTCAATTAAATCTTATCAAACTGGGGAACTGGGACACGCATGTGACTCCGGCCAAGCAGCCAACACAAATATCAAACAAACTAATGTCAGTTGTCATAATAAAGCGCAAATACTTTTGGTGCCACTTGCTGTACACTTGGCCACCCACATGCCTTCTTTTTCTGTTGCTGCCACAGAATGTGGGTAAGGGGGCGTGGAGTTGGGGAGTACAACATGTACATACACACATGCATAAAGTGAAGTGCAAACAGCTGCGCAATTTAACGACGGAAAAGTAGAGCCAAGGGCATACAGGGCAAAAAAAAAGGAAGGCAAACAAACAAACAAACCAACATCGAGACAGCCAGACAAATGTACAACAAATATTACAGAGTATAAGCCAGTGAGTGTGTGTGTCTATGTGTGTGTGTTTGTACAAGTGTGTGTGTGGGTGGGTGGGTGCATGTCAGACATCACTGTTGCTATTACGACTGCTTCAGCTGCCGCCTCTCTTCATATATATTTATAATAACTTTAATTAAGATTTTACAAGTAGATTAGTTCTTAATAACAAAAACAACAACAAACAGCATGCCGAGGGCGTAACGCAACTACACTACATTGGCCTGCACAAAAATCACGATAAGCAACTACAACAACATCAGACATTATCTTGTACAATATATATGTGCATCAGGTAATGACGCTTTTCGTACTCGTCGTCTTGACATTCCAGCTGTTGTTGTTGTCAGGACCACAGTTGAGATCTTAGTTTTTTTTTAATTGGATTTTTAATTTTTATTGAAAAAGTATTCATTCAAAATGCTTAAGTGATTTCTTACAGAATATTAATCAGAGATTGGGAAAGTTGTCAGTTTGAGTCATTATATATGGAGATAGAAATAGTTCACCAGTCAGATTTAATTAGAATGACAAGCTGTAATGATTATCCCTCTCTCTTTTTCTCTACAGCACTATTGCAGTCCTGTTTCTTTCATTCTTTACAGATCAACATTATGCATTTAAGTGGTAAATATACTTAAATATATTAATCATATTTAATTCTGGTTTTGGCGACCTTTCATTATTATCTTTTTATCTTTATGATTGAAATAGCAAGTTCTTTGTAGGAGCGGAAACGTTTTGTTCATAGAAAGGCACACAATATATGAATCACAGGAAGTCAAAATTAGTCTGTCGGGCCAAGCATGCTAGATCATGCCGATTCGCCCTCGTTTCAATTTGTTCATTCGGCATATTAAGGGATGGGAGAAATTATTATATTTTAAGGACTTATATTTTTTTAGCAGTAGATACAGAAGCCTGAACATATCGAACATGTTTTCATTAACATAGAAAGTTCGAAAATATTTCTATGTTTTCTCAGACACTATGTAAATAAGGAATTCTTGAACTCCCTTAAAATGAAGATGGACATTCAAACACCAGAAAAGCAGCATAGGATATATAAATATCGAACTATGGCTATTAGCTTCCATGCTACACGATCTGATGCCAGCCGGTAATTCGTTTTTTGGAAATCCATGAAACAATATGCAATAGTATAAAAAGTTTCTAACAAATCGTATTGTTTATTTGTATTGAATTGTAAAGAATAATAAAATTGTAAAAGAATAATAATAGTGCATTAACAATTATATCTTAACAATAGCATATTTTAAGCATTTTAATTAGTCAATTAATAGAAACACGTGATGTAGTTTTAGTACAATGCAAACATAAACTAAACACTGTTCATATAATTTGAGTTGGCTTCCAACAACAATGCATAAATATAGAGACTATTTACGTACAGAGCAACTAATAAATAGCATTGGGTAAGTAATTTGAGCATTTCGTGTTCATAAATTTCCATTAAAGCCCGCACACATTATGCAGCAGACCATAATGCGAACAGGTCCCAGCCACTAACACACACATACCCACACACACACAGTCACATAATGCAAATCTTGAGCTCGGTCCGTCGGTCGGTCTCACCCACTCAAATAAGCGTTCACTGCAGCCACAGCCGCAAGGCAATAACAACTTCAACAAATAACAGTGCTCTAGTCGGGCGTGCCGCACTAAAAGATACCCTCTATACGTTTGTGTCTCTAAATTTAAAAATCTCTAAGCTATAATCGTTACAATATTGATGTTCAAATAGAAAATATAAATTCGACTACGTCCGTTACACGAGAATATAGAATTCTTGTAGTATCCGAGATCGATACGTTAGACTGACTTAACCCGATATCTTGATCAATAATACACATATACTTGATGGGGTCAAAGATGCTGCTATCTGCATGCGACATTTGTTACATAGGCACGAAACCCTTATACCCTGTTTACCATTTCTCGGAGGGTATAACAGCTGCAAGAACAACAGGACCGTCTAATTTCATTATGGCCAGCAAATCACATGTACATAATTTTTTAGCATTTAGCCACAGCTGACTGCCTTGAGAGAGAACCTTGGAACTTCGAGAGTGTTTCTCAAACAAAACACACATAAACACACACACACACACACAGGCACACTATTGCTGTTAGCTTGTGCTTGTTCTCCAGGCAGTTAGCAGTGGCACTTAAAAATTAATTAGAGAACTTATAAACAAGTGCGGCATGTGGAAATTAACTCGAGCGGCAAATCAAACGCACTTAACGGTGCCGGAATGCGGCGCTGCACAGATGCACAGGTTGTATGCAACAAGGGATGCGGTGTTGCAAGAATGCTCATGCTCAGGCTCAGGCTGTAACGTGAGCTGCCACCTGCTACCGGCAAACATTTGGCGGCGTTGCACGTTTATTTAATGAAAATTGTGTGTGTAATTATGCATTAAGCGAGGCCGGAGAGGCAAGGCTGCCGCCCATTTGCCTAGGCTAAAACACGCACACACACATACACACAGACACAAAACAAAGCGTGTTGAAAAATGTGCAGCATACCTTGTGGCGCTACTTTAGCATAAAATTTTAATTAGTTTGACTTGACACGCCTGTCAATTAGAACCGAAAACTGTTCGGCCCAATTGTGCATTGCAGTCTTTCGAATATTTTTGGCAAATTGGGAAATCATACGAATGCATTTACCAATTGTATTATGCATCTGTACACACAATTTGTTATATATTTATAATTAGTTTCTTGGAAAAACAAGCACTTTCACCTGAAATTCATTTATGACAGCATACAGCTGACAAATATTTAAAGTGCACGCAAATTTACGCAAAGTCAAAAGAGAAAATCAAGAAATATTGACTATCTTCGGCAGGGTGATGCTCAAATACCCTTGTAAACACCTTATATATATAGAAGTATTTTCATATGAACATTTTGTTCGCTACAGTTTGTTTTAATAGATAACATACAATATAGCTGACCGATTTAGTACGACTTAACGACGTATGTATGTATAATTGCATAGTTTCATAATAATAAATAAGACTGAGCGACTAGTTTAACTAGCAAGAGACAGCCTGTTCACACATGAGCACGTGACACCGAGTCCAAATTTGACCCTCGGTAAAATTATATCTCACACCATCGTGTACGACTGCAGCCAGCAGCATAATAATAGATAGCGCCAAGAAATGTCATATTAGAAATATAAGTAGCAAGGGTAAAAAATACCCTAATTAAACACAATAGTTTATGACCGCTGCTGCCGCATGCATTGACAGCAGGCCTAAATTAAAACACTCTGTTAGTATAAAAGAAATAGGATTCGTAAGAATAAAATCAATATCTTACAAGTACTCACTTTGGACACTTTTCCGTTCACAGCCGAAGAGACGGATATTAGTATATCGACTTGGCTGTCTATACTGTAACTAACACAATCTTTTAATGGACCAAACAACACTGGAACGCGTTCATATTCCTTTGGACTTTACTATTCTAGTAGTCTCTTCTAATCTATCACCACACGAATAAACAAAGGTACAAACCAACATGCTTCAAGCTCTGCGCTGCTCCTTCCTTATAATGTTGACCACTGACAGACGAGCACATTGCCCGACTTTGGACTTTGGATATAACTGATTCTGCGTATATTGAAATAGAGATGAAAACACAAGTACCAAGATGCCACAGCAAAGCTCTTTGAATGTGACACTGACGTCAAGACATATATATACACACACACACACAGTATATACACGGTACACATTTGCTGGCTTTAGCGCATCTCTTTAGAATGTTGTTAGTAAAACAAAATGTCGGACAATTAATTTACGATAACATGTAATCGTGGTAAGTTAAGTAGTTTTGTTTGTAATGCCTTTCGATGAGAACAACCACGTTGATGACAAGGACAATGACTAGAACCCCGACTCGGACAGCACATAAGGCTTCAGTTCTAATGAAATTGTTGTCGGTTGCTGTTCGGGCATTGGGGGCAGCTTTGAGGTCTGTCCCAGAGTTGTACGAACAGAGTACACATTGGATTTTGCTTTTGTTTGTTGCCTCGTGTTACGCCTCCAACTATGCGTAGGTATGTCTGTCTATTGCATTGTCATGTTCATTGTCATGCCAATTATTTAATTTGTCCTATCCAAACACAACAAAAAATGTTATCAGGCTGGCACTTTAGAAATGTGATTAGTCGACCCTGGCATGTGCATGCAAAAAGTTGCGTAGGACGTCAGGCAAAAAATACGAAAATAGGTATATTAAAATTTTACATAAGTACATCAAAGTCGATGCTAAATAATTGAATTTATGAACTTCTCTTTAGAGCTCTATTTATAGCTGATAGAATAAAGAAAAAGTTATGTACAAGATTTTAGCTGCTAAATTTTATTTCATTGCAAGATATCCTTTTAATTTGTCTGAATAAAATACGTAATCAAAATACATAAATTGGTTTAATAATTATAATTAGTTCCAGCTTATTCTGAATTTATATTTTCAAACTACAAACTTAAATTCCTAAAGAATTTGCCAACTATCAATGGTATCGATATGAAAATATAGTCACCCACATTCGATAGTTTTCCAACACTACTTAGTAGCAATTTATGTCTTACTGAGGCACTCATGTGGCACGTGGCACATAGTCCTCGGTCCCATGTCAGCGCTGCCACAAGAAGGCAAACAACAATTTATTTATTAATAATTCAGCAAACTGCATAACTTATAAACCTGCCAAAACAAGCAACCCCACGCCGCCTCGCCCTTCCCCTTGGAAAAAACTACGAAACAGGCAAGCACAAAAAACAAATTCCAAAAAATCATAAATAACTAAAACCTTGTAAACATGTGCATAATCCGACAAGACCCGAAACAAAAACAATGAACAATGAAGGGCACCCCAGTTAAGCTGAGGCCCAACAACGATATAAAAATCACATACATAACCGAGTTACTTTTAATCCTCGACATACAATCGACACATTAATTTATCACTGGGAGCCAAAGCAAAAGCCTTTCAATTAATTCCAGAGCACATCACTCGACGGGTGGCCCAGACCCCAGCTAGAAGGAGAACTCTATAAATACTTTATCGCCGACTGGCGACTGTCGGACAATTCGGCTTTTGGGCATTTCTGGCATTTCTGGCATTTGGCATATTGACTTATGAGCGCTGATTTGTAAGCAGATTTTCTATATAAACATAGAACATAAGCTTGTAATTAATTCACGTCCAATTTTTTGTGACTTTGCTGCCAGGGCATCTATCTTCGCAGCTTGCCTGTAGCCAGTTACTCATCTGAGCAAGTGCATTTTTGGCAGGCAGTCAGCCGATGCATTTTCCGCAGACCGCAAGATCTGCAAATGTTTTACTACCCCTTCTTCCTTCTTATCCATACAAATGACCAAGCTACTTAAAGCCGGCGCTAAGAGCAGCTGCTAATGGGAATACACTAGGCACCGTGGATTCAGTTTGTGGAGACAATTTGGCAAGGTGAATGAACTAGGAAAAATCAGTTGACTGTAAGCGGAAATGTTTTCTTTTAACCAGGTTGACAAAGTTGTTGCTGCAGCCCACAATATACATGGGCGAGCTGACAAAATAAACTGATGGATACACTTGGCATATTGTACATATGCAAATGCCGGCAGCAATCGGGCCTAGACAAGCCAATGCTAGCCAAGAGAAGCCGAGCCGAGCGGAGCTCAAGCTGTAAAGGATGTGGTAAGTAAATACTAAATTTAGTTGGCTTTGCCACACAACCGCAGCGACATTTCCTCTTGGCAAGGCGTCGACATTCTTCTTGTCTGCCTCAACTTCAATTGTATGCACTTCGTGGCTGTGGCAGCGGCAGCGGCAGTGGCAGTGGCAGTGGCAGTGGCATATGAATGCTTCTGCTTAAGGATTGCTGTCTCCTTTTTGCTCTGCCATACGAAAATTATGCAAAATAGTAGCAAAGTTTCAATTTCCTCGCCAGCAAAACTAGAGAAAAAATAAAATAAAATAAAAGAAATAAAACTGAATGAAAGGATGATGTGCACGCCAAGGAGCGAAGCGTTGAGCAGAGTGCAGAAATGTTGAAAATAAAGAAAATGCAAAGTACAAAATTGTGGTCTCGTATAAATAAGCGTAACTTATGAAAAGTTATGAAAAACTTTTGCTTTACAAGGCAATACGTAATTTGGAATGTGCACGAGTATGTGCGAGCTGAAGCTAAAACTCCCCCCTGGACATTTTGGAAGTCAGCGATCTGTAGACAAAATTTGACATACAACTTTTTCGGTTTTTATACGTTGTGCGTACTTGTCAAATATGATGAAAATAATATTGACAACGACACATGCAAAATATTTCAGTGTACATAATTTCAACATGGCCAAATATTACTGTGGTTACTGTAGAAGAAGTACAATTGCACGTTTCTTGACCAATAAAAAAAAGATTTACAAAAAAACGTAATTCTTGAAATTCTTGCTGGATACTTTTTAAAGGCTCGGTTATTGAAATCTTGTATAAATTATCAATTTTTAGACTAGAAAAACAAGTATTAATTTAAATAGTTAGAAATAACATTGAAATCAACAGCTTTTCGACCATTTTTGCTTGTACTTTTTTAAAGGCTCGGTTATTGAAATCTTGTATAAATGATCAATTTTTAGACTAGAAAAACAAGTCTTAATATAAATAGTTAGAAAAACATTGAAATCAACAGCTTTTCGACCATTTTAGCTGGTTCTCTTCATTATAAAATGAAATGTTATTACCAGCTAGCTTCTCTCAATAATTGTTAAACATTTTGATCTTTAAAGCTTATGAAAATTTTTCATAAAATATATGAAAAAATGTTGATTTGAACAAATTTTTAAGCACATATTTACTGCTAACAGTTTGGTTCTGCAACAATGCTTGCAGAACTTTCAACTGTTTAACCCAACTTCAAAAGCCAAAGCATGCAAGACGTATGTGTGTGTATATATATATTATATGTATTCCAATAAATACTCACTTTTACGTACATATTGTATGCAACTCTATTATGAAGGCAATAACCCAACGACATTGCCCACAGGGCTTCAAAAAAAGATAGTTTATAGTTTTAATTTTTAGCAATTTTGCCGGCTGGCAGCACACAGAAGCAAAAGGCAATGCATACATACATACACATTCCATCACACACACATACGCACGCACGTACGCACACAAAAGTGCATACAGAGCCATAAAGATGGAAAGAGCCACATAAAAAATTAGCATACCACATAAGACAATTGCCTGTCAAGCGGCGTTACAAGACGGTTTTCGGTTCTTGGTTCTCGGCTTTCGGTTTTTTGGGGTCGAGCAGTCGCCAAAGGGTTTCTGGTTTTTGGGGCGATGCTATTTGATTAGGCCAAAAGCTTGTTAAGGAAATTTGACTGGCAAGTTGAGTGGCTGCGTCTTGCCTGACTGGCTGGCAGCAGCATCATTTGCATATAGTTTTGGTCATATTTTTGCAACGACTTGTCGACGTTTCTTCCATTGCCAAGCTTCTTCACTTCTTCGTCTTCTTCTTCTGCTCCATCTGGAGAAGCTGCGTAAATTTTGTTAAAATTTAAGTTTAAGTTGTACATTTTGGCTGGGCATACGGTTCGTTGACTGCAACGGCAGCTGCATAAAAAGTAAATTGAAAACTATCTTTGAGTGCTAACGAAGGTAAATATTGTTTCATTATGCCGCATTTGCCATTCCCAGCAAATTGTTGCATAATAAGTCAAATTAAAACAAAACAAAACTGCCGGCAGCTGCCCACGTGTGTCCGTGTGGGCGAATTGTCTAAATAAAATTGCACAAATTGTAATGCATAAGTCGCTTGTATACAAAAGTTGACTTTTTATACCACTCTTAATTGCCCGGCACTGTTCAGAGCCGAATTAAAAAGGGTTTTTTGCTTTTTGCATAACTTTCTCAGCATTATGCAAAAGCCACCGCAATATACAGTGTGGTTGTGTGTGTGTGTGTGTGAGACTTTGTGCGGGAGTGTATTTCTGTTTGATTTAAATGCAATTAAAAGTTTCAATTAAAATTAACAACAGCATAAACCGAATGTCGCATTTAACAAAGTAAATATTATGCAATTATAAATAATTGAAGTGCTAAAGTCACGTGCATGAAACGCATTATTTATGAACTATAGTGCTATACGTACCACCAATATTTATAAATATATTTATAAATTCAATTGTTTAAAAATTATAAAGGTGTCACTTAACGAGCTGGACCATTTATACAACTACGTTCAGCTATACACATATATTAAAAATGCGATCGATTGGTAAATATATTTTTAATTTAACAAAAATTTGAAGTGCAGAATATTTCTTTTATAATTCATGTATTCTCATTTTTTATACCTTGAACCCATTGAAAATGGGTAAAAATTTCTAATATTTTTGTGCAACTGTATGTAAATGGTAAAAGAAAGCATATTTGGTGAACTATTCGGATGGAGGTAGCGACAAAGCAGGAACAGTAGAAAGAGATGATGCTGGTTCCGCTGTTTTTATTACATTGCCCCCCTCTTAGACTCGAGTCCGTCCAGGCAGGCGCACCTCATAAACCAAGTAAGAGTGGCGGCGTACTACGGTCGCCGGCCCAATCCAATCGATTTGTGGTGGTGTGACCAAAGGGCTCTCCGCTGGTATAGTATGGAATGCCTCAACAGTTTCCACCTGACCCAAGATTGTATACTCCGGCAGCTTGCGCTCCTTAGCGCTCATATTTCGCTATTCCCTACATTATTAAGTACTTCAAAAATGTAAAATGTCTTTAATATTCACTTGGGCGACAGTTTTTGCCACATCTTCCAATTTGCAATTTCTCTCGACAATCCCTTTGACACTTTTCTCTATCGGACTTTTAATTTTTAGAAATTTTAAAGTATTTTATTCTTTAAAATCTTACCCCTTTACGAAGAGGACTCTGCACATTTTTTTTATAAGATGTCAATCCAATTGTTACTTGATATACTTCGCTTACCCTTAACCCACACTGTGATGGCCTGAAAAGTTTCAAATTTCGCAGACTAGTTCAGCCTGTAGCTGTAGCCATGCCCAATATTCTGCAACCAAAACCGAAAGCAAACATTTTAAATGGCAATTTATAAGTGACAATTGGGCTACAGACCATGGCACCGTCTCGGCTCGCTGCAGACCCTTCTCCACGTCTCGGTACGCGCTCGGGGTAGCTGGAAGCATGTGCTAACAGTTTTTGTGTGGTAATATAATATGCACAGCATGGCTTATAATAATAAAAACGCCAGCAGCGCCTGTAGCAGCAGCCGCAGTAGCTGCAGAACCAGCAGTCATGATAGCAATGCTATCACCAATGATACCCATGGCCGACCATTGACAGCCCGCGGCTGTCATACGCGTGATTGTCCCTTTGAAATATGAGCAGCTCCTTTCAATAACATTCAGCTGCCTGATTTCGACACTATGCAATACACGCACATTCAATGTGTGTGTGCGTGCGTGCGTGCGTGCGTGTGTATGTGTGTGTGTGTGTAAGGTCAAATATGATAAAGAGCCAGAGTTGGGCAGTATCCCGAATTGGAGGCAGAGTTTTGCTAGCATTTATTATGCCGCAGTCGTCGTTTTGGTTGCTGTCCGGGACCAATTCCAATGTTTCGTTTGTAAATTAACTTTACCGCTCGCGGCAGCGAATATTTTTAACGCAAGCTTTGGTCTTTTTTTCGTTGTGTACCCTATATTAAAAAGTGAGTAAATAGGGTATACTTTGGCAGAGCTATAGACTCGTTATTAGGAAGGTCACTCGGAAAATGTGGTGCGGCGAATCAGTTAGGAATTGATTGGCATCGAGAGATTTAAAGTAAGAAACTTTAGATTAATAAATAAAATAAAAAAATGCATATCAATCTGAAAGATAATAAACTGATGGTCAGAATTTAGCTTTGTAAAATATACTGGTCTAAGTATACGAAATAGCCGCATTTACAAATGTGCATATATCTGTGTAAATATCAAATATATATTCAAAGTGTCCTTAAAAGAAATGAAGTAAATTATAAAGATAAAATGTTAAGAACCTGAAAAGGAAATCTGGCAAGGGTCTTAAGCTAAAGTCAATCTATAGCCAGTTTCATAATGTTTTTAATCCACAATTTCGAGTACTCTGTGGTAAAATACAGGGCATCTGTCATGTGAATATTCCCCTGATTCCTCTTGTTAACATTATTTTTTTCTTGTTTTGTTCTATGGACTGCGACTTTGACTAGAATTTGGACGTATCAAATGCAACGCATGCTTCGAACTCTCATCGACAACGTCTTCTCGTCTGCTTGGTTCGAGGAGAACAACAAAAATTTTTTTAAATTAAAAAAGTTTTCAGTTGCCATTCGGCACGTACCAATACGCAGCGACAACGCCGCAGATATATGTACTTTTATATATATATATATATATATACTACCCGCCTGTCGCCCGCATATTGACAGGCCGCGAGAAAGTAGGTTGGCGAAGTGGATACTGGTAATAAATGCGACAGCAATCGGCATGCACAGCATGTCCATTTTCACAGTACAGCCGCCCATACCGTACGCGTTTCCAAATGCCAGCGATTTTTCAAAATTTTTCTTTACAGTTTTGCTTGCTTGCTGCGTTTGCTGTATTTATGTCATTTTCTGTGCAGTAAAAGCCGCAGTAAAGCAGAATAATGGGGGACTGGGTACGAGACGGGAATCAAAGCAGATTTCGCTAGCACGAGCCAAAACTTTGTGGCTAATATTTCCGCGTTTGGGTTAAAACGTTAGGTGAATTCATTTTTTCATTTGTATACCCTGTATCCATTTAAGCAGCTGCAGCGGATAAATTGAGCGAATTAGGATGGTGACAGATTTTGACAACCCTGACAATCCACAATGAAATTAAAATCGACCTAGCCTTCTTCTCCTACTATACATCGCATCTGATTAGTCTATCGGTCGTCCTATGCCTTGGCGTATTACATTCATTCAGAATCAGAAGATTCAATTGTTATGTACTCTACATTTTGTTTAAATAAATAAATATGCAGGGTATTTTCTTAACAAGCAATCTTGACATTTTGCCTTGGTTGCTGAAATAACGAACCGAATTTTCGGCTCGAAGCGCTACTGGAATGTATGATTTGATATAAAAGGCTTAGCTTTGATTGCCCTATTGCTGATTTAGGAGTATTTTGGGACAGTCATTGTAAACTGTAGGTATATCATTAGGAATACCATAATTGAAGAAACTCTTTTTATACTTCAAACCAATTGAAATTGGGTAAAAATGGCAATGGTATTAATAAAAACATGTAAAGAGCAGAAGGAGGCATCTCTAGACTCAACCGAGTCTATCTAGCAGTGTTCATCTGCTCGTCCGTAGGAGCGCTTTGATATCAGCGATTAATAATGTTGCATAGTATATAGATCCAGAACATTTCACATTTTAAATATAACACACCACAACATTATGTAAAAGAAAATATTACATATGCTATTCCCAATCCGTTCTTTCCAAAATCTCTGCCTTGAGGTGCGCTTGATTAGCCGAGCTAACTACATCCTTGAACTCAAGTTCAGTTTCAAACCTTGGTTCACCCTTAGAAAATTATTACAACATATTTTCAATTTTCAATTAACAATTTGCTCGTTTTAAAAATTTGATTTGACATTTACTAAAGACGGTTAGTGGTCGCTGAGGCGACTTATGCTTTGAGTTAAGGTATCCCTAGTTTTTAGTTTTCACTCTGAACCATGCCTTTTTTAAAAGAAATTGGTCTGTTACTGGTTGTGGTTCGGCAATTACACTGGTTCAGGTTTTGATTTATAGTAAAAGATAAATTGAAATTCTCGGGAACGGATTCAAAATCGGTGCGGTTAAAAACTTGTTAGCAGCCAACGTGATGCCATCATCTGTTCTTTTATGGCCAAATAGAAATTGTAGCTTGGCAAGCTTGTTTTATCGATGCGAAAAATCTATTTAATCTGATTTTATTCAGTGCACATTCCGCACATAGAAATCATTAATATAATTTTTTTTTATTTTTCAAGGCATTTGTTGACATACTAGAGGCATAAATATCAAAAAATAACTGCACGCTTTTGCGGGTCGACACATTTCATTGCTATACGAGTATAATTCATTCAGTCATTCCATCAGTCACTCAGTCAACGCCTAAAGTTTTATTGCTTTTGCTGCTGTCAACAATGTTTGTTGTTGGTTTGTTGGCTGCTCGTCTGCTGTAGCTCCAGCTCCTGCTCCTCCGTGCGGTGTGGCCTTAGGCAAAACGCTGTGAATATTACACCACACAGTTGCCAGGCGCTAGAGAAGGGCGCGTTGCTTATTTTTTAATATTTGAGCAAGGGCTACATGTCGTATGCGCAATGCTGGCCAACTGCCATATACGCAGCTACTCCTTTGCGTCCTTTGGCCGTTGCTGGTTGTTTGGTTGCTAGTTGCTGGTTGTTGGTTGTTAGTTGTTGTGCTGAGACACAGTTGGGCAAATATTTAAGCTTTGTACGTCATTTGCCGGCAATGATAATGTGCTTCATGTTTGCACTGTGGCAAAGGCATGGCAAACTGTTTACCGGCATTGAGAGTGCCAGAGCGGGTGTGAGGGGAAGCTAATATGCCATGACTGTTTGCCCATTGGCATTATTGTGCGCCAGAGCTTAGATATACTACTAGCTGTTCAACAAATGCATCCATATAACTTATATAGAGAGCGCACTTCATTATCAACTCATCAGAGGCACTGAATTCTGGCAAATATGTAGATATTTTTGGTAGCTTCTCATTTACATATGCAAAAATCTAAACTATACCCGAGCATTGACTACTTAAGAAAATTGTTTGCCAATGCCAGAGAAAGCAGCCACAAAGCAAAATGAAAGTATGCTGTGGATGCTTGCGCCTGTATGTGTGTGTGTGTGTATGTCTTTGTAATAATATTCAAATTGGCAAAATCCATTATGATCGCAAATATTATTTCAACTGCCAGCTAGTCAACCCAAAACGTCTCATGCACCTAAAATCCAGAGAGTCTCTGCAAAATGCTCAGCTCTTGCATCTGCATCCACTTCAAGCCACAGCGATTCAAGAGAGCTATGTTAAACTCGGAAAAAACCATTTAGTTGAGTTTACAGTGATAACAGATTATGAGTAAAATGTTTGGTTTACTAAAAATGTAGAAATATAAACAAATTAGTTTATCGCAACGAAGATTATCTAAAGTTGTGATGTGGGACCTATTAACTAACCTTTATTTGGCTTATATAAATATTTTCTTTCATATCCTTTAAGGTAACCGATTTTGATCATAGCATAGTCCTACTGTAGTTCGGCATATGCATTTCAACCCAAACCAAACTTATAACCGGCAAAAATGGGTTAAAAGTGTTGACAGTTAGACAAAGCGCAAATTATACACTCAGTGATTTGGTCGACGTTTTTGATATGCCATGGGCAGAGCCCTTGACGAAATGGTGTACGGATGGTGGGGAGGGGGGAAGGGGGGAAGGGGGGGGGGGGGCTTGGCAGGCATTGCCGTTGATTTGCTTAGCCGTAAAAGTTACAAAGTTTGATGGCGCTTGGCTTGCAATGCTGTTGAAATATTTGCACACGATATTGGCAATCGAGTTAACAGTAGCTGGCAAATATCAAAACCAAAATTGGTAGCGAGCAAGGGGGGAGTAGAGCGGGTAGAAAGGGATGGCATTGGCACACTGACGCTAAGACGGCATATTTCAAAATACGGGTAAATTAAATTAAGGCTATGCTTGGGACAGAAAAATTATGTAAATTTAATCAAAATAAGTAGCAGCAGCCGCGGATTGTCAGTGCCAGGCTAAAAGCGGCTTATAACAACAGTCAACCGCGCCAAAAATAACAACAACATCAACTGGCGAAGACAGAGCTACCCACGATGATGCTAAGTAGCCGCAATTCCAGCCACATGCTGTCAACGCGGAAAGCCCCAGCAACGTTGGGAAGTTCTATAAAAGCAAATGGACAACCAAAGGCAACAACAACGACAACAACCATAGAGACTATCTCATAAACAAAAAATAATTTAATACGCCAGCAAAAACGTGCTCAACTAGGAGACACCCTTTAATTTAAATATCATTTTATTCCATTCCTTAAAAGCTTACCTATTAACCTCCATGGTAATACCAATTATTACAATCATTTCAATACATTTGATTTCACTATAATTACTGTCAACCATTCCAACCAATTATCCAAGATTCCTTATGTTATTATTTAGTTTGAATATTCAGAAAGTATTCAAATTATTTTTGTATATATATAATTTCATTTAAAAAAAAGTGTACCCCATCTAAATATATACGTGGTATTACTAGCGAGAATTATGTGCAGGCCAGTTGGTATGGGAGTCATAAAGTTCTTGCCGTAGCAACAATAAAAAAATTTTAATGCTTCTTATTGTTTTCAGCAAGTTATCTAACGCTTTTTAGAGGTAATTCAGTATAAAACGCCATAAAAGTATTTACTATTTGCGTACCAAAGGACGAGGCAGCCATCAGAAATTTAATTTGGTATTTGTAATGTGCTGCGTTTCGCCAAAACGCAAGCCGCAGAAAAACATTTGGTAAATTTATTGCACAGACAGTAAACAGAAATTAGAAAATTGTCCGAAGTTACGGTTTATAATTTCGAACTTAAGAACCAAGCCCCCAGCAACACCTTAATGTAGTTGTATCTATAAAATAGCAAAATTTAACAATGCTATAAAATAGAATTTTTTCATAATAGTGAATCATTTCAAAAGATAAATGCTTAGTACAGTCAAAACTGTCCTAACGGGCACTCCTACGGGGCGGAAATTTTGTATTAAGTCATTATAAGTCAGACAACACCCATTCCTCCCTTTCTCACCCGCTGCCCGACCCCAATAGTTTTCACTGTACAATAAACACAACTATTTTGCTGATTCTCTATATAGAGTATAGCAGCTTCGACCTTTCATAAGAGTAGCTCAGTACTATTTAAAAACTAATTTATGTTTAACTCTAGGTACTGCACAATGGACTATATATAATACATGCATTTATGTGTATGTGAGTGTGTGTAACTTTTGCTCAAAAACTAATGTAGAACAAAGCATTTTTATGGTTGTGCCGCAAAAATGTTCTAATAAATGCAAAGTACATTTTGAAACTCACTCATACAAACACCGGGACCACACTTTTAAGCTACGCACACACACACACACATTGAACCAAAAAACCAAAGCCATTTTGAAGCACATTTTAATAGCATTGTAGAAATTTTTTGCACTTAATTAAGTGTAATTAAATTTTCGTTCGCCTGCTCGCTTATTTTTGGGCAAGTGTGTGTTCGAGCGGGTGTGCGTGTGGGTGTGGGTGAGGACGGAGGCAGCCGACTGCGGCAAGTGCCTAAAATGTGCGCCGTGTTTTATGCAACGCTTTTTCACTTCAAGTTGCCACAGCCCGAGTGCCATTTATGTAACGAAAAGTTACCATTTTGTGTGTTTATAAAATGAAACGAGTATCCAAAAGCTCAAGTATGTGTTTGTGAACTATAATAGCAATTAAACATTAGCATTTTAAAGTTCACAATTTGAAAAATTGCCAATTTTTATTATTTTATTTATTATTATTTTATTATTTATGTAATAAATAAAAATATAATACATTCAATCCATTTTAAATAAAAATAGTCCATATTTTTTCTGTATGTCGGTTAATTTAATGAACTCATATTCGGTGTTACCAATATGATAATGTGCTTGAGTACTAATTATAATTAGCTGCAAGTAAATTGCAAACAATATTTCATTGGTTAGACAAGCGACCACACAAGTGCCAGCAAATGTTGCCCGGCTAAAACTGCAACGTTGCAGTGGTCGGTGGTCAGCAGCTGACGGCTGTAGCTGTAAAAGTAACAGTTAGAATGGCTACAACAATGGCTGGCATGTCAGTGCCGTTAGATGTTGACTTAAGCGCAGCGGCGTTAAGTATACGCCGTGTGCTTCACAGTAAGTGCAGATGCATGTGCAAGTGAGAAGGCGACCATGTGCGTGAGTGTGTGTGTGTGTGTGTGTGTCTGCCCGCCGGATGTCATATTGCAAAATTGAATTTTTCGGTGCACAGCACTTTTGTCCGGCAGCTGTTTGCCTCGTCATCACTGCAATGATTTTGAATTGTTGACATCAGCAAAGTCCACGACCAAATGGAGCGCTGTATGTGTTCGAAATATATATTGTACATATATTGTATACTTAGTATATATGTCACACAGCTAAGTTACGTTATCAGCTTTATTTGATGTTTAGCAATTTCCTGATTTATCCCTCATGTTATTTCCGCTTTGCATTTGTATGCCCTGACCATTCAATACCGGCCTCAACACACACACACACACAGACATAAACATACTTGAAACCAAAAATGTCCAAAAGAATACATAAACCGCAAAAATGATAAGCATTAAAATGAAATTTTACGTTTTCTGCAACAAGCACAACGCGTGTGTGCATTGTGTGTATTAGAGTCGTGTGTGAATGTGTGCGTGCGTGTGTGTATGTGTGATTACGTGATGTTCAATAGCATTTCCTGCTTAGTCGTTTGCCCACTCGCTGAGCTACTAAAACTCTAATATCGTTGGCCATTTCTGTGGTTCTTGATTTGATTTCTATTGATATTGCTATTTATGTTCTTGCCATTGACAAATTATTAGATTAGTTTAAAGCAAATACGATTTCTATGCGGCATTTCATGATGTCGAAGAATATACGCACTTGCGATATATATTAAGGATTATTATATTATATATTAGTAAGGTTGGTAGCTGGAGTTCGTATAGTTTAAATCCCAGTTGATAAAAAATGTAAAACAAAAAAGTCTAAAATGTCAGACATTTATCAAACGTGCTGTTTGACAAATTAAAGGACTATCAAAATTCAAGGAAGCATAAGTAGTAAATATATGTGTAGAAACAAATTTAATTTGCGGTTCATCTGGAGGCATAGACGAGCTAATTATCATTTCACCCCACTCAGCCTACCCATTGAGAATACAACCCATACATACCACTCTCTCTCACACACACACACACACACACATATGTACACCCACCCCATTTAACATAAAAAAGTAGCTAGAGCTCATCACATTGTGGCCAAGTCCTTTTACTGAATTTTTATGCAAAACATGAACATTTAGTAGAACGTTCTACGAATTTTTAATGAGTCGCCAAACCGGGTCAGGGGAGAGGAAGGGAAGTGCGAAGCAGTGGCATTCAAGTTCTGGCTTCGTATGTGCGCTTTTTAGCATTTTACATGTTTTATGAGTTGCGATTCTCTTCTTTTTTTTATTTTCTAGTGAAGTGCAGGTAACTGAAAAAGCCGCGCCGGAATCGGTGTACCCCGCTCCGCTCCGAGTCGGGCTAAGTTCGCCTGTGGCAACACGTACGGGTAATCAAATCAGTTGGTGGCTCAACTGCGTGCGTCACATAAATTTGCCAACATTTAGCAGATAATGTGCACAATTAGTAGCTGGACTATGTTGCATGCAACAAGAACAACAATATCTAATGATGTGATAGTAGACAGAAGTTGGCAAATAATTTAGATAAAAGACGCACTTAATTCGTATATTTTATTATACTTAGGCTTTTAAATGTTATATAATATAACTAGCGGGTATAACCCGGCCTTGCCCGTGGCACGTATGTTATAAAATCAATGTTCTCAAACAAATTTGAAATGATTTTGAAACTGATCGGACGGTAAACAAATAACTTTCATACAAACGTTTTCCGCCAATTTACCACTGTTGCGAGTGAAATTTCAAATCGCTGAAATACGTATTTATTAAGTTCTTATGTAGAGCTTTGAAAATAAGTTTGAAGCAAATCGGACACAACTTAAAACTTCGCCCAAAAAATCTTTAAATCGCATTCCCCCCGAAGAAGATTGAATTCTGCGAAAAGTGTAAAACACGTCTCAAATGATTTTTCTTATAGATCTTTGGAAACGAATTTGAGCGCGAAACGTCACCCACCAAATCTTTGACCTCCATTTCCACCAAGGAGGAACGGATTTTTCGAAAAGTGTGAAACACCCCTCAAATGAATTTGAACAAAGATCTTTGAAAATAAGTTTGGGGCCGATCGGATGGTAAACAAAAAAGTTACATACAAACGTTTTTTGCGATTTTTCCACACTTGCGGGTAGAATTTCCCGAAACCCCGTCTTAACGTGCACCTACATCACATAAGGTAGCTACAGTGAAAATTTCAGCTTCCTAGCTCTTACGGTTTGGGCTGTGCGTTGATCACCAATCAGTCAGTCAGTCAGTCAGTCAGTCAGTCAGTCAGTCAGTCAGTCAGTCAGTCAGTCAGTCAGTCAGGACAAACAGTATTATATATAGAGATGATGAAGTATCTCTGAATATTTTATCGGCCTGGCAAAAGTGGCTTATAATGTTTACATATATCTGAAGCTAAGACTACAGCTAATGAGCTTATAATCTTTTTAACCGTTCTACCACCACGCATATTTAAAACTGTAGACAATTTTACATTTTATTTGATCTCGATAAATATATTTTTTCAGCTTCACGGCATAAAAATCTGGCATCATTTCACCCGCAACTGGCAGAAAAGTAATTTAAGAAGTAAAAAAATAATATTATAAAGAAAATAATATTTGTACCCCTGAGTGTTCCTCCCAAAATTGTAGTAATGTACGAAATCTGGTACTACATCAATTCTAAAGATACAAGTTTAATATTTCTATTAAATAATTTTTATATCATATGTTCAATCCCGTTTCGCCAAACTATATTCGGCGGTATACCAACAAACAGTATTTTTAACATTTTACTTACAAATCGCAATGGCAGACGTCTAATAAGTTCTTTATGTGCTTCAAGTACTTAACTTGATTTTCAAAAGACTCTATAATAAAGGGAAATAAACTAAAACTCTCAAGTGAGTGTTTCCGTAATCTTTCATTCTTAATTTGTTTTCGAGTTTATTTTTTCCAAGTTTCGCAAACTTTTTTCGACTTAGTACCTTAAATTATTCACAGCACATTTAAATTTGCCAGCTTCAGATGTACTTCTGATGCAGCATCTGTTGTCCAGTCAAATTAGGCAGTTTGACATTTTATGTTTGCATAAGGTTGGTAAGAGGAAAATCTTTGTGCTGCCTGATGCTTGTTCACCCGCCACATTGCAACTAAGTAAATTATCGTGTTTCATTTGCCAGCCACCCAAGAGCAGAGCTTGGAGCCCAGTGTTCTGACCAAGCCGGATGGTGTATGGCGGGGGCGGTTGGCGGTTGGATGGGTGGGTCCTGCCAAGCGTGGCAACACTTAGTCACTTGGTTTCAAGAGTAAACACATCTTATAAATTATTCAAAAACGCAAAAAAGCTATTTGCAACACTTTACCGTTAGCGCTGCCTGTCACTCGACGCTGCTCCATTCTATATGTACATATTTTTTTTCTCCATCTGCACCCACGTTGCTAACTTCTTAGATGGCCACCGTTGGCGGCGTTGCTTGTCCTGTGCAATCAGTCAAAATGCGGCGCAACATATGCGTGATGGGGAGGAAGAGGGGGGTGGCTCGTTGCATGGGCGTGGCATTTGCCAGGTAACAGCGCGCAGCACAGCAAAAAGGATGACAAATGAAATGTTCAAGTGGCGCTTAAAGCAACAAAAACCAAAACAAAACCAAAAACGAAAGGACAAATACAAAAAAGAGAATTTTACTCTATTCTTGGGCGAGTTGCTCAGTTTCGCGTTGCCGTAAATCTGACAAAGTGCCTCAGCTTACGAGCAGTTCGCTGTGGGGCATGTAAAATGAAGCCCAAGGACCCGGTAACACTCAACCAACCAGTGAAAAAAAGGCGTTGAAAACTTGACTTTGTCAGCTGGCAGCTTCATGCTTAAAAATGTACGCACCGGAGACTCCGCCTTGTGTGTATGTGTGTGTGTGTGTGTGTGCGGGGGTGGGGGTGGAGTAAAGGCTATGCTCAAATATTTAACTTAAGTAAGCGTTTGTAATTAATTTTATCCTTAATGCTGACACTTTCTTGCGCCTCGCAACACTTTTTCCGGCTTCTTTCGCTCTCTCTCAGTCAATTTCGCCCCATCTTAGTTTCTGTTGCCTTGCTCACGGTTATGGCATAATGAACACGCATTTTAAAATAAAGTCTCCCTGATTTTATTGTGTGCGTGTGCTGTTGCCATGTCGAGCTCGCAGTTGGTAGTTTGTCTGGGACCAGCGGCATGGCGACACACAAAAAAAAAAAAATTACTGCATAATTTATGTGTCAAGAGTTTGCGGCTACGTTTTTTGGGGGTGTAATTGATGTTGCCACCCCGCAATTAACTCCCGCCTGCCAAAGATTTATTCTCTGGGGTTGCCCGACGCGTGTTTTATGACGCGTCTTCCCTAAAAGCGCTCTCAATTACACGCAATTAACTGTGACAATTACGGGCCAAAAGCCCTGCAAAATATTTACGAATATCGCGCATACGTCATGTGAGACTCAGCGAAGCGAGTTGCAAAAGAATACAAAATATTGCGCAAACGCAGCGTATATATATATACAATTAATGTTATTACAGCTTAGCCAAATGTTTGGGAAACGGAAAAGCGGGGCAGCCCGCTGTTTTACTCACGCTCAATCAATCGCTTGCTTAGATAAGATTAAGATTTTGTGAACTGCAGCTGATTTTTAAAAATGTCGCGCATAGGCCAATCATATGAGTAAAGTAAGCAACAAATATAAACTAGCTCTAAAAATAATTTAATAAGCAGATTTTGATTGTATCACAATTCAGAATTTTTCTTTCTTTGAATTCTTCATATTATTATGAATGATTATTGTTGATTTTTGTAGCGATCCATCTTTAGGTCATCAGAAAGATATGTCAATCTAAAGTGCACATTGTATAAACATGTTTATCTGTTTCTGTCGTAATTCTTTGTTTCGACTTCTCAAATATCTATAGGCATGTACATATTTTGTCTACCCCAAAGCCACCACGGCAAATAAGCGAATATGTGTCTGCCAAAAGCAAAAATCAAAACTTTTAAAATGATGGTCTCTGTGAAAGATGAGAAAGGGATGATGAAACTGGACGGTATGTTTGCCACGTCCATTTCTGCCCTCGCTATCGTCAAAGCTCCCTTCTGATTTAAGCTGCTTTTGCACCGGGAACAAAGAATCTAGTCACCATTCAAATCACTCCCAAATATTATATACTCTTTATGGCTTTCATGCTTTGAAACCGTACAATTTTAATCAGCATTTATATTTACAATATTTTTCTTGACGTTGTCAATCAATAAAAGAAATATATATATTACGCAGATTCCACTCGAAAATTTGCTCGAATGTACGAAATTCGTCGTAACAGACCGTCAACTCAAATAGCACTAAGCACCTTAAAGATATTTTACAAAAAGGAAGCCTGCACCAAGTACCATCCACAAAATGTGGCTGCCTAGCAACGCAGCTGGCGAAAATAAATAAAATAAAAAAAATAGCAATAGAAATGGCAACTAAAAACTTACAAGTGGTATATCAACACTTCAAAGTCCACTTGACAGTTTTTTCTGCTCTTTGAAACTTGGAATACTCGCTACTCCCTTAATCTTCAGCTATTTATAACCGGCAACAGCCATTTTTTAATGCTCGACGTGTATATGTTATTACTAAAAACCAATATAAACAGAACAACGAATTCCAGGCAATTTTGCTTAGCTAAAAGATACCCTGTATATGCTTGAAGCATATTAAAGTGGTTTGAACTCAATTAAATTTTAAATCATTTAAAGATAATTATTTCAGTTTGCGGAATATTATCAAAATTAAAGCAAGTCAAACTATTATCGATAAATGTCGGCCCCAAGGGAAATGTGGTGGGGAGTTTACGTACGTGTGACTGTTCCAGTGCGTCACGTATTCGAATCACTTGCTTGGGGTCAAACGTATGACATTCTTTTCCTCATTTCATGCCAAAGCCTTAGCCAAACTCATTGATAGTATACATACCCATGTAAAATGTTTGAAAGAAGCAGAAGCAAGCCTATCCGAACGGATCGGGACATGCCTGTTGATATAGCATCATTAATAACTAACATTTTAGTATGATTCGTTTTTAATACCCTATGCGGTGGAAAAGTGTAGAGGAGAATATTAAAAACAAGTAAAGCAATCCTGATATTATTAGGCATACTTTTATTTATAAATCTTTTTCACCTAACAGATTGACTGATTCATTTAGTGCTTGATTGATTAGTTATCTTGAGTGATGTAAGCGCCAACTTAGTCGTGTAAAACTTCTTTATCTTTAGATGAAAGAAAAAAAAAACAAGCAAATTTAAAAATCAGAAGCTTTAAAGAGATGTTGAAAGGGAACGTTATTCAAAACTTTATTATTAAATATTCGTGGAATCCTTTTTTTGTCTTTCCACTCAATTGTATAGCTTAAATTACAGCCTATAACACAGTCGAGCACTCTCGACTAGAGCTTTATTCTTCTCTTTGTTCTGTTACTGCAGCTGCAAATATTCCTCTGTTGTAACATGTCAATCCATGCCCATTTTAGCCAGACCCCTTGTGGTTGGTTATTGGACGGCTTGGGGTTTGGGGCCGTATTATGCGTTCGACTAGCATGAGTTTCGCATATTTTACACGCTTCGTCAATTTACAGCGCATATTGATCATATTTATAAGTCTATTGGTATGGCAAGCATAAATCGCGGCAATCTATAAGCTACAAGGCGACTTACAGATGCCCTAATCTCGTTATTTATTTATCGAATTAATAATAATATTTTAGTAGATAGAATATAATGATTATAAAATGATTAATTAATTGTTCTTGTGGTATATGATATGAGAATAAAATTGTTTGGAATCCATATACCCTATTTTTGCTTGCGATTAGTTATGTACAAACTGGCAAAGAATTGTGGTTTCGCCAATAACTGCGATAATAAAAACCAAGCGCTATGGTTGACAAACACAATATTGGAAAGTCTGACATTTCCTTGATTTTGTCACATAAAGCTGTGTGTGTGTGTGTCTGCATAATGCATGATGCATTGGCATATTGGAAAATATCAAAAAAAAAATAATAATAATAGAGGTCCCTTGGATTTTTGATATCGCGTCGGTTTCTTGTTGCAGTCGTAATTTGCTTTGAATGTCGTTGGGTTTATTAACTTCTTTGAGCTGACATGTTTAATTAATTGCTGGTCTGCAATTAGCATACTGAGTGCAGACAGTCAGCCACAATATGACAGAGGCAGCAGCAGCAAATTGAAATTTCTGAAAATACGCATATGCAGCTAGGCAAATGAAATATTGTATGGAATGTTTGCTGACTGCCAGGCAAAATGAAACAATTAGCAAGATGTGTGCCTTATCGTCAGGCCAGACACTTACACAGTTTGCTTAACGGCAAAACAAATTAAAATCTGAGAGATGCACAGAACCAACAATCCCACCAGCCGAACCCACGCCCTGGACCGTGACTTGTTGGCCTTTTACTGCTGACCGCAAGGTACACGTTCAGATGCTGGCCAGATGCAGCCACGTTTTGGCCATTCTGCCTGCCTTAAATATTTATGCAATTTATTTTTGTCTAAACTAATAAGTTGTTGTTGTAGTGCAGCTTGTTTTATCTCATAATGAAATACAACACAGTTTGCATAAGTATATAAATATGTATGTGTGTGCGTGTGTGTGAGTGTGTGTGAGTGTGCGTACGTGTGCTTGGCTTGCATTTTGATATTTGCGCCTGCATGTGGGCAACGATTTATTTGCTCTAGACTTTGTGGCAGCCAAGATGTTAACATATTCATTGAATCCGAATTAGTTTTGAGCTCTGCTCCTCATATTTTGTACAACATTTTGAGTTATGAGCCAGGGCTGAACCCTAAGGACTGACCTAATGGCCTCACTTGCTTAATTGTTAAAACGTAGCTTCTGCATTTTTGTAATTTAAACTTTAGTTTACAATATGCAAACAACTTGAGGATGATAAAGCAAATCTATCTAAACAATTTACGATTGCGCATACTTATGGCTTACCTGGAAAATCCGTTTACTGCTAAAATGTACATTTTACTTTATTTTAATTTAATTTTGATTTTAT